>NC_143035.1:32852500-33090000 GCF_057628025.1 Oncorhynchus mykiss | reverse complement strand
TTATAGGCTTCCGTTAAAGAACACCCACTGTCTGTTCGACAAGTAAATCTTTATCCACATTATTGCAGGGGGTGTAAAGCCATAACACAGAAGTTTTTCCAGCAGCAGACTATGATCGATAATGTCAAAAGCTGCACTGAAGTCTAACAAGACAGCCCCCACAATCATTTTAGCTCAGACTCTAGCGGCCTAGCTGTCTTCTCCGTAATGATGTGGCCTCTGTGAGATGGATGGCCTGGATAAATCACTGGGGCCATGGAGACACACTCCTATACACTCCCAACCTTTGTCCCAAATGGCACTATATTCCCTATATAGGGAATAGGGTGCCATTTGGGAAGCACCCCAGGCTGCTTGTATGAGTACAGATACAAATCTCTATGGAGTATCACTCAGTCAATTAGGACAACTACACCTGGCAACTGAACCAGCTCAGTACAATACAGGGCGTAGGCATGGGGATCCAGGCCCGCCCACTGGGGAGCCAGGCCCACCCACTGGGGAGCCAAGCCCACCAATCACTCCTATGTTCCAATGGCACGTTGTGTTAGAAAATCCAAGTTTATTGTTTGAAAAGGCTAATTAATTGATCATTCCAAAACCCTTTTGCAATTATGTTAGTACAGCTGAAAACTGTTGTTCTGATTAAAGAAGCATTAAAACTGTCCTTCTTTCGACTAGCTGAGTATCTCGAGCATCAGCATTTGTGGGTTCGATATCAGGCTCAAAATGGCCAGAAACAAAGTACTTTCTTCTGAAACTCGTCACTTAATCGGGTTTGTTGAAATATAACAGAACAGATCAACTGGATTGACATTCACTCTCATGCGATGGGTTGCCAAAAATAACTAACTGAGAGCCACACTCCCAATAAGCCACGAATATGACCTCAATGAGACATCACTGTGCTTCTATGGCTATTTGCACCATGCCACAGCCTACTTAATTTGATAATTTAGCAAACAAGACAGCTCATAATCCAGTGCCTTTATCACAGTCAACACCTTTAATTAGCTTTAAAGATGCTCAATTCTGTCTCAACCTCATGGCAAAATGTGTAGAATAGCTTGAGATGAGCTTTAAAACTGCACATTTCCCTCTCTGCCCCATGGCAAAATGTGTAGAATAGCTTGAGATGAGCTTTAAAACTGCACATTTCCCTCTCTGCCTCATGGTAAAATGTGTAGAATAGCTTGAGATGAGCTTTAAAACTGCACATTTCCCTCTCTGCCCCATGGTAAAATGTGTAGAATAGCTTGAGATGAGCTTTAAAACTGCACATTTCCCTCTCTGCCCCATGGTAAAATGTGTAGAATAGCTTGAGATGAGCTTTAAAACTGCACATTTCCCTCTCTGCCTCATGGTAAAATGTGTAGAATAGCTTGAGATGAGCTTTAAAACTGCACATTTCCCTCTCTGCCCCATGGCAAAATGTGTAGAATAGCATGAAATTAGCTATGAAACTGCACTTGTGTTTTAATAGCTAGCAGAGCACTTAGAAGTAATTTATTTCACAACACAGAGTCAGTCTGATGTTCTATGGTCCTTGGCGTGTGTGGAGGGGAAAGGCGAAGAGGTCCTCATTCTGTAAATAACACTGGTTTGTTGGTAGAATGTCTGTACCCTGTCAAGACAAACCAGTTCTACAGCTAATCATTCCACTTTTAGAACATTCCATTCTAGTTCTTACATTTATTTTAGAACACATTTATTAACTTCTAGTTCTAGAACTAATCAGTTTCACTTCCAGAACCATTTAATTGGTGTTGTAGAACATTGTGTTCCGTAAAGCTGTTAGAAACCATAGCATGTCCATCTGAATATCTCAGGGCTGCATCGGCTGTTTGACCATCAGATGGCAGTCTACCATCGGCTTTCATAGATCAGTCTACTGGTGGGAGGAAAGGAGGAGTGATGGTACTGTAGACTCTGGTTGAAGTTTTTTTCTGTGAATGGCCCAGTGCAGTCAGAAATGTGACACTATCAGGTTGGAATGATACTGAGAAATTGTGTAAATGATTATAAGACCATTTTAGTGTAAGAGCTGTTTGAAAAGACCACCTGAAATGCCAGCATGTTTTGGTGGGGTGGAGTATTGGCCTTCCGTGGTGACATCACCATGAGGTAAATTAGTTAATAGACCAATAAGAAAGAGAGTTCCAAACCTCTCTGCCAATAACAGCTAATTTTCAGTTTTCCACTCCCCACTCAGACCACTCCCAGATAATCCTAGTAAAATTCTTGCTTGAGAAATCGCTCTTTCCACAGAAATTATTTTAGTTTATTTTTGGCCATTTTAATTGAAAACAATCAAAGTACAGTATTTAATTGTTACCCATAAATGATTTGATATTGAGATAAAAATGGCTGCAGTGGACCTTTAAATAGTAATTTATTCCCTTTAAGAGTGTGCACACAGACATGTCAACAACGTCTGACATCATTTCCTGCTCCTGACAAAGTTAAACAAGCAGAACTTCACACATTTCTCCTAACTATTTAATCCGTGATGGATCTCTATGATTTTAACAAGAACATCTGTGCAGGGGGCTCCTTACATTTTGAATCTGGCATAAGTCCTTTCTTGAATCTAATCGTTTTATTAGAATAATGATGTCCTAGAAATGCCTGATAGAAATAAGGGGAAAGTAGCGTAATGTGTAGTGGCAGAAAACTTCAGAGCAAATGTTCAGTCTGCAAAGAGATTATTGCAATTATATTAATGATTTGCAATGGTGGAAAGCTAGAGTATGCTGTCAAAAAAGTCAAAGTCACCAATGAAGTAATGCCTCATTGGAAGTCTGTAGAGGGAGAAGCCATTCACATTCCATTGAAATGAATATCTTGGAGAAAAATTCCAATGGTTTCCTTTCACACACAACAGGATGTAGACTGAGACACAAAGCTCAGCAGGAAATAGCAGGACCAGGTATCATTTTACATAGAAATAGAAGGCAAAATGATTTCCTGTGTTCCCCATGGTGATGTGCCTTGTTGTGTTGACCATGGGAATTTTAAAGGGAATCTGTGTCTGTTTTTCTCTCAGAAGGGTGGCTCACAGGCCTCCCGAGTGGCGCAGCAGTTTAAGGCATTGCATCGCAGTGCTAGCGGCATCACTACAAATATAGGTTCGATCCCGGGCTGTGATGCAGCCATCTGTGACCGGGAGACCCAAGAGGCGGCGTACAATTGGCCAGGTCCTCCGGGTTAGGGGAGAGTTTGGCCGGCCAGGATGTCATTGTTTCCTCTGACACATTGGTGCGGCTGGCTCCCGGGTTAAGCGAGCAGTATGTCAAGAAGTAATGCGGCTTGGCGGGGTCATGTTTCGGGGGATGCATGGCTCTCAACCTTCGCCTCTCCCGAGTCCGTACGGGAGTTGCAGCGATGGGACAAGACTGTAACTACCAATTGGGGAGAAAAACTGGTAAAAAGTACCTCAAATAAAATAAGAAGTGTGGATAATGACTGCATTCTTTTCATTCATCGCTTTTGACAGATATTTTTACATTTTAAAAGGGAACATGCAAGTTCTTCTAAAGTGGGACATGTCTCAATCTTACAGTTCACTTCAATGGTGTAAAAGGAATTGTTTTAAACTTCTTAGGGCTGCAATCCCGTTAACGGGATGATATGACAACAGCCAGTGAAAGTGCAGGGCGCCAAATTCAAATCAACAGAAATCTCATAATTAAAATTACTTAAACATACATGTATCTTATACCGTTTTAAAGGTAATCTTGTTGTTAATCCCACCACAGTGTCTGATTTCAAATAGGCTTTAAGACGAAAGCACCACAAACGATTATGTTAGGTCACCACCAAGCCACAGAAAAACACATCCATTTTTCCAGCCAAAGAGAGGAGTCACAAAATGCACAAATAGAGATAAAATGAATCACTAACCTTTGATGATCTTCATCAGATGACACTCACGGGACTTCATGTTACACAATACATGTATGTTTTGTTTGATAAAGTTCATATTTATATAAAATAAATAGCCACATCGATTCAACATAAATAGTTATCATAAATGAGATGATAATACAAGTTATAGCCGCCATGTTGGAGTCATGGAATTATAGATCCACTTCTCCTTAATGCAACCGCTGTGTCAGATTTCAAAAAAACTTTACGGAAAAAGCAAACCATGCAATAATCTGCGACGTTGCTCAGAAAATGTATCAAATTAGCCGCCATGTTGCAGTCAACAGAAATTACACCAGAAATTACATGATAAATATTCCCTTACATTTGATGATCTTCATCAGAATGCACTCCCAGGAATCGCAGTTCCACAATAAATGCTTGATTTGTTCGATAATGTCTGTTATTTATGTCCAAGTAGCTGCTTTTGTTAGCGTTAGGTACACATATCCAAACGCTCATGCTTTTGGACAAAAACTTTGGACAAAAACTTTAAAAAGTTATATTACAGGTCAAAGTATAGAATCAATCATTAGATGTTTTTATCATAAATCTTCAATAAAGTTCCAACCAGATATTTCTTTGTTGTCTTGAGGAGGAATGGAGGAATGTCTTGAGGAGGAATGGAACGCAAGTCGATATCATTTGGAATGCGCGTGACCAGGAAATGTCTCTCTGCCAGTAAGTTGACTCATTCAGCTCTTATTCAGTCCCACAACACAGCAGAAGCATCATTCAAGTTTCTAAAGACAGTTGACATCTAGTGGAAGCCCTAGGAAGTGCAACTTCATTCATATCCCAATGTGAATTAAATTGGGCCTGTGTTGAAAATATACCAACCTCAGATTTCTCACTTCCTGTTTCGATTTCTTCTCAGGTTTTTGCCTGCCTGTTATACTCACAGACATCATTCAAACAGTTTTAGAAATTTCAGTATTTTCTATCCAATACTAATAATAATATGCAAATATTAGCAACTGAGACTGAGGAGCAGGCCGTTTACTCTGGGCACCTCTGGGCACCTTTCATCCAAGCTACTCAATACTGCCCCTGCAGCCATAAGAATTAACCTTGAATGTGACATTGAATTTTTCACCTAATTAAAAACAATAGAAAAAGCATGTGAGGTCCTCATCACATGAAGCTGTAAAAAGACTAACTCCCGATACTTCCCTATCTTTTCTACACAAAAATGATCTCATATTGTCCCACAAGTGTTATATATCTGGGGTCAAGTTCTCCTTTATCATCTCTAAGTGACCCTTCAGCCCTCAGCTCTCCAGCAACAACAGATCACTGAGGCGGGTGGCTTGGGTGACATTTAATACATTACTCATTGGTTTGGTTCAAATCAGATGTTGGGCACTATATTTATTGAATATTATCTAAATCCTATCAATTAAAATGGCCAGTTTTGGTACAATCAATTAGCTTAATTTCTCAGAGATCAATTTATATTTCAACAAGATTATCCGAGATGGTGGGTGTCAAAATCCTCTTTCTTGTGTTTTTTGAGGTGGAACGACGCAGATGGCAGACAGGACACTGCGTCCTACTGTTCTGTAGTTAACTATGTCTGGTATTCTCCCCAGTCCCCAATGTCTTCTCTCCTCTCAGTTACGATTCTATTGGTTATTTGGGGAATGTATTTCGAAAAGGGGCAGTGGTTTACTGAACTATATTTTATCTTTATTAGGTTAATGTGCACATTAAAAGTAAACAACCTAAATTCACCTACCGGTAATGTTTCTGTATCTTTGTGTAACTTTGTATTACTGTGTGTTTAGTACTACTGTGGAAGGCCTGTCTATCTCTCCCTTTTCACTTGTATCAGCCTGACCATTTTCATTTGTATCAGCCCTGTTGGGTTTGCAGTGTTGGGGAGTAGTGAACTACATGTAGTTCAACTAGTCATTTTACTACATTTTGCAGTAGATTGGTGGTAGTTTAACTAAATTCAAATCTAGGTAGTGTTTTGAGTAGTTGCTAAGTTTTTCCCATGTAGCGGTGTAGCTAACTACTTGAACTACACACTACTGTTTTACCATGTAGCGGTGTAGCTAACTACTGGAACTATACACTACTGTTTTACCATGTAGCGGTGTAGCTAACTACTGGAACTATACACTACTGTTTTACCATGTAGCTAACTACTGGAACTATACACTACTTTTTTACCATGTAGCGGTGTAGCTAACTACTGGAATTACACACTACTTTTTTCCCATGTAGCGGTGTAGCTAACTACTGGAATTACACACTACTGTTTTACCATGTAGCGGTGTAGCTAACTACTGGAACTATACACTACTGTTTTACCATGTAGCTAACTACTGGACCTACATACTACTGTTTTACCATGTAGCGGTGTAGCTAACTACTGGAACTATACACTACTGTTTTACCATGTAGCGGTGTAGCTAACTACTGGAACTATACATCCTTTCCTAGCAAAATGAAAAGATAATATGGATGAACTATGCAATAATGTTCCTGTCTAGTAGACTGACTCTCTACATCATTACTCTCTGTCATTTAGATTAACAAAGTGAACCATAGATGACATGACCCTTGACTTTCACAGACAGCCAATCATCACCCACAAACAGTTCAAGGAGACCAATTAGCATGGAGACAACACGGGGCAGCCTTACTTGATGAATGTAATACATTACGTTCGCATCATATTGAAGGTAATTTTCTGGGAGTTGCTCATGATAACAACACTGCCATCAGACAACAGAGTGATGTTGCTAATGCAACGATACTATAACACAGATCACTGCAGGTAAGCACAGATGGTTTCTGACACCGATAGAGGTAGGGAGTGGAGATGTGATTGGGATTAAGTCATGTTGGTCCTCCACTCTCACATCCTCCCAAGACAAGGTATGTATTGGAGCATGTGATTGTGAATACCATTTTTATTAGCCTGTTTTTTATTTTATCTGGCCCAGCTCGCTAATGAAATTTTTTTGTTGTTGAATTTTACCCCTTTTTCTCCCCAATTTCGTGGTATCCAATTGTTTTAGTAGCTACTATCTTGTCTCATCGCTACAACTCTCGTACGGGCTCGGGAGAGACCAAGGTTGAAAGTCATGCGTCCTCCGATACACAACCCAACCAAGCCGCACTGCTTCTTAACACAGCGCGCATCCAACCCGGAAGCCAGCCGCACCAATGTGTCGGAGGAAACACTGTGCACCTGGCAACCTTGGTTAGTGCGCACTGCGCCCGGCCCGCCACAGGAGTCGCTGGTGCGCGATGAGACAAGGACATCCCTACTGGCTAGGTCCTCCCTAACCCGGACGATGCGAGGCCAACTGTGCGTCGCCCCACGGACCTCGCGGGCCTCGCGGCCGGTTACGACAGAGCCTGGGCGCAAACCCAGAGTCACTGATGGCACAGCTGGCGCTGCAGTACAGCGCCCTTAACCACTGCGCCACCCGGGAGGCCCGCTAATGAAAATTTGATGTGCATTTCTCCTCATATGCTCTTTGAGAAATCTATTGTCACACAGTGGGGCGGGGTATCCCCATTGAGAATAACTAGTGACAAAAACTAATTAAATGCTGAAGTAATCCCTGACACAATTTTGGGAATAGTGAAGTGAGAAGGGCCACAGCCTTTTCAGTTTCAATCTGAACCTGACCACTGACTGCATTGTTTTCCTCGTCATTGTGGCTCTTCCTTTCTAGATGGCTCTCACCCCGACACCACCCTGTACAGGAAACTGCCTCATCAATCCTAAAACCCAAACTTCAAGGGGAAGTTCCAGACAATCTCCAGTGTTGATGCCAGGCCAAATTTGGTGTTAGTATGTTAGCTACACCGCTACCTGGTAAAACAATAGTATGTGCTGTGTCCTAAATGGTACCCTATGCCCTACATAGTGCACTACTTTGACCAGATACCTATGGGCCCAGTCAGAAGTAGTGTACTATATAGAGGATAGGGTGCCATTTTGGATACAACCCAGGTTTGTCCTCCCTGCGCCGCTGTGGCCTCAATCAGTCAGTACATCTCCTTTATCTGGCTGGAGCAGACAGGCAGCTCGGGGACAGGGACACACTCCTCTATTGGTGACTATTGTTTTGGCGTTTCTCTCTCTATTTCTCTCTCAACCCCCACATTTCCTGCGTCTGCTCCCCCTCCCTACACACACACACACACACACACACTACTCTCTCAAGTGCTAAGTCTTGTTGTGGTCAGGTGGGGTTGAGTCGTGTTGGCAAGGGTTCAGAAGTCCCTCCCATGGACAAAGTGTCTTAAATGAACCCTGAACACACAGAGAACATACTGTTTAGAATGTCCTGCCGTCCCTTCCATAGGGGGAAACCTTCTTACTGTGAACATAACCCATGATGCAATGGAAAAGCTAAAGGAAGGTGATGAACAGTTCAGTATGTACCAGTACCGTAGGTTCAGTAATAGCACAATAAACAACCCCTTCCTGTCGTCAGGGGATACAGCTGGCTCTTCAATACCAACTCCTTCTCCAGCTTGATTAAAGCCCGTGTTCCTTTGTCAGAAAGACAGCTTCTTTTAATGTCCTGTGTTGGTTGTAAGTCAGTGAAAGTTTGTTGGTATTATTTTGTAGCCACTCCTTCAGAGGTATGTGTATGTGAATAGGACTTGGTGTTTTTTGTTAATGTAATGTTTCTCTTAAAGTCTTGGTCATTATTCTGTTTCATTTGTTCCCAGGGGGGGGATGCACCTTGGGAGTGTTTAGGCAAGAGGCCTGCGGGCATACATCACCCGTCATATTTAATGTCTATGCACACTAGTTAAGACCTGGGCAGACCACCCCCTGTATTTGGTTAGCTCGCCAGGTGGTGCTATAAATTAGGTAAGTAGTGGGAAGGCAGGTAAGGTAGGATAGGGGACTCTTTCATTTTTACTTTGGTTCCATCCAGCCCGTTTTCCCCACTTTACCGTGTTAGGGAAGAAGGCATTTCCTGTAAACTGTCGTTTTCTCTGCATCTGTCATCCTTCCCCTTGCCTACGATCACATACCTTTTCCCTCCACGGGGAGCTGAGATGTATCAGGATGTTGCGTTCCCTCCTCCAAGAGGCGTACGTAACAGTTTTGCTAACTGTTAATCCTCGTATTTTCCTAAATATTTGATCAATTCAACATATTCACTCATATCTCCTCGGTGACATAGCTGATGCCCCCCCAAACAATGTAAAGGGTTTTGAGAAAAGTGCTATTTAAATCCGATCCAATAGCATCATTATTCTTATAATGTGATATCATTGATAGCTTACTCCATGCTTCTAGACTCTTTATTTGCTTTTAAATAACTTGAAAAGAGAGCAAACATTTTTTTAAATATGTATCTTTATTCCTTTGTACAAAAATCCTTATAATCATCAGGTTAGGGACTGATCTGTTTGTAGTATAGTATAATATAATACTGTACATCACTTTGCACTTTACAATATAAAACAGAGCATTTTCACAATTACTGTACATGGGGAGGTTCCAACACATTGGGTTGTGATAACAATGGGTTTCACTATTATAAGGCCTTCCATCAAGAAACAGCAGGTTGCCACTTACTGATCACAAGATACTGTGGAGTCTCTACTGCTTCCCCCATTGATTGGTTTCCTTCATATCTGCATATTAAATGGCAACCATTCATGTTCTCCTGTCGAAGAGAGACACGTTCATGTTCTCCTGTCGAAGAGAGGCACGTTCATGTTCTCCTGTTGAAGAGAGACACGTTCATGTTCTCCTGTCGAAGAGAGGCACGTTCATGTTCTCCTGTTGAAGAGAGACACGTTCATGTTCTCCTGTCGAAGAGAGACACGATCATGTTCTCCTGTCGAAGAGAGACATGTTCATGTTCTCCTGTCGAAGAGAGACACGTTCATGTTCTCCTGTTGAAGAGAGACACGATCATGTTCTCCTGTCGAAGAGAGACACGATCATGTTCTCCTGTCGAAGAGAGACACGATCATGTTCTCCTGTTGAAGAGAGACACGATCGTGTTCTCCTGTTGAAGAGAGACACGATCGTGTTCTCCTGTTGAAGAGAGACACGATCGTGTTCTCCTGTTGAAGAGAGACACGTTCGTGTTCTCCTGTTGGAGAGACACGTTCGTGTTCTCCTGTTGAAGAGAGACATCATGTTCTCCTGTTGAAGAGAGACACGATCATGTTCTCCTGTCGAAGAGAGACACGATCGTGTTCTCCTGTTGAAGAGAGACACGTTCCTGTTCTCATGTTGAAGAGAGACACGTTCGTGTTCTCCTGTTGAAGAGAGACACATCATGTTCTCCTGTTGAAGAGAGACACGATGACTATAAGACAGCATGATTTAGGTGTGAATATGTCACCAGTCTGAGGGAAGGGATGTAGTCTACCACCTCAGGTCCAGTGGTGTTCTAGATATTGGAACATGATGCTCTTTTAATTCCTCATATTTTAACCTTTTTTTCCCCAGAGGGACCAGGAGAGAGCTGGCTTTCTCCGAACACAACAGGACAAAACTGTGCTATTTAAGATCTGTGTGTGTGTGTGTGTGTGTGTTCAGCAGTAGCCATCCATGCAGCCTGTTCTCTCTTCTCTTTCCACGTGGTCTCAGCAGCTCTCTCGCCTTCTCCGTCTCTCTCTCCGTCTCCGTCTTTCTCCGTCTACATCTCTCCGTCTCTTTCCGTTCACATATCTGTCAGACACAGTCATTAGCATGCAGCAGTCAGGTACAGTTATGTGTGTGCGCATGTCTACGTCTCTGTGTGTTCTCTGAAACAGCACTGCTTCTCTGCTGATAGTGGTATCAGTGATAGTCATGTACTATAGACTACTATCACTGGAGGGTGTGTAGATAGCCCACCTCAACCTTGCAGACATAGAGCTGTGATTTAGCTGGATACTACATATAGACACTAGGGGAGCTGTGATTCAGCGGGATACTACATATAGACACTAGGGGAGCTGTGATTCAGTGGGATACTGCATATAGACACTAGGGGAGCTGTAATTCAGCGGGATACTACATATAGACACTAGGGGAGCAGTGATTTAGCGGGATACTGCTTATAGACACTAGGGGAGCTGTGATTCAGCGGGATACTACATATAGACACTAGGGGAGCAGTGATTTAGCGGGATACTGCATACAGACACTAGGGGAGGTCTGTGATTCAGCGGGATACTGCATAGACACTAGGGGAGCTCTGATTCAGTGGGATACTGCATACAGACACTAGGGGAGCTCTGTGATTCAGCTGGATACTGCAGGGATGACACTAGAGGAGATATGGGATTCAGCTGGATACTGCATATAGACACTAGGGGAGCTCTGTGATTCAGCTGGATACTGCAGGGATGACACTAGAGGAGATATGGGATTCAGCTGGATACTGCAGGGATGACACTAGAGGAGATATGGGATTCAGCTGGATACTGCAGGGATGACACTAGGGGAGATATGGGATTCAGCTGGATACTGCAGGGATGACACTAGAGGAGATATGGGATTCAGCTGGATACTGCAGGGATGACACTAGAGGAGATATGGGATTCAGCTGGACACTGCAGGGATGACACTAGAGGAGATATGGGATTCAGCTGGATACTGCAGGGATGACACTAGGGGAGATATGGGATTCAGCTGGATACTGCAGGGATGACACTAGAGGAGATATGGGATTCAGCTGGACACTGCAGGGATGACACTAGAGGAGATATGGGATTCAGCTGGATACTGCAGGGATGACACTAGAGGAGATATGGGATTCAGCTGGATACTGCAGGGATGACACTAGGGGAGCTGTGATTTCCAAATGGCACCCTATTCCCTTTAGGGATGTACTACCCCATAGGGCTCTGGTCAAAAGCAGTGCACTATGCGGCTTGTAGGCTACTAGCCGCTCGACATGTTAGCATCTCAATGAAAAGGGGAATGAATTATATTAAAGGCCTAACCAGCAGTAAATAGTGCAGGCCACTGAGGCCAGGTTGTAGGTTTAACTGTGAGGGGACGGCAATAGAAAATAGACCTCATGATATACTGAGCTCAGCTGGCATAGAAACACTAGACTAATGGAATATAAGGAGATTGAAACACTAGACTAATGGAATATAAAGAGATTGAAACACTAGATTCATGGGATATAAGGAGATTGAAAGACTAGACTAATGGAATATAAAGAGATTGAAACACTAGACTAATGGAATATAATGAGATTGAAACACTAGATTCATGGGATATAAAGAGATTGAAACACTAGACTAGTGGAATATAAAGAGATTGAAACACTAGACTAGTGGAATATAAAGAGATTGAAACACTAGACAAATGGAATATAAGGAGATTGAAACACTAGACTAGTGGAATATAAAGAGATTGAAACACTAGATTCATGGGATATAAAGAGATTGAAACACTAGATTCATGGGATATAAAGAGATTGAAACACTAGACTAGTGGAATATAAAGAGATTGAAACACTAGATTCATGGGATATAAAGAGATTGAAACACTAGATTCATGGGATATAAAGAGATTGAAACACTAGATTCATGGAATATAAAGGAGATTGAAACACTAGACTAATGGAATATAAAGAGATTGAAACACTAGACTAATGGAATATAAAGAGATTGAAACACTAGACTAATGGAATATAAAGAGATTGAAACACTAGACTAAGGGAATATAAAGAGATTGAAACACTAGACTAATGGAATATAAAGAGATTGAAACACTAGATTAATGGAATATAAGGAGATTGAAACACTAGACTAATGGAAAATAAAGAGATTGAAACACTAGACTAATGGAATATAAAGAGATTGAAACACTAGACTAATGGAATATAAAGAGATTGAAACACTAGACTAATGGAATATAAGGAGATTGAAACACTAGACTAATGGAATATAAAGAGATTGAAACACTAGATTCATGGGATATAAAGAGATTGAAACACTAGACTAGTGGAATATAAAGAGATTGAAACACTAGACTAGTGGAATATAAAGAGATTGAAACACTAGACAAATGGAATATAAGGAGATTGAAACACTAGTTTCATGGGATATAAAGAGATTGAAACACTAGATTCATGGGATATAAAGAGATTGAAACACTAGATTCATGGGATATAAAGAGATTGAAACACTAGATTCATGGGATATAAGGAGATTGAAACACTAGACTAATGGGATATAAAGAGATTGAAACACTAGATTCATGGGATATAATGGCATTGAAACACTAAACTAATGGAATATAAGGAGATTGAAACACTAGACTAATGGAATATAAGGAGATTGAAACACTAGATTCATGGGATAAAATGGCATTGTCAGGTTGTGCTGAATTTTTGTTTTGTTTTAAGATGCATACCAGCAAGTTCCCGGTCCAAACTGTCGATGAATCTCTGTAGGTCTCCTGTGTCTCCCATTCTGGCTGCAGACAAAAAGGAGAGCATGTGAGAAGGAGAAAAAGAGAGTGGTTGAAAGGAACATTTCTGTGGAGAGATTCAGCAGATTATATAAGAAGAAACTGCATCCCAAATTGCACCCTATTCCCTAGAGCCCTTAGGGCCCTGGTTAAATGTAGTGGACTATATAGGAAATAGGGTACCATTTGGAACACAATGAAGGAGTCAGGACACAACCCCTGGTTTAACCAAGATAGAAAATAAAATGCACAGACTCTTATTCAGCTGGCTTTATAAAAAAATCACATCTTAAACAGCCTATAATGTAAAACTACACTGAGCCAGTGAGACGCCTGCAGCACACCTCAGACTGACCGACATGGATCTTACAGTGTTATATTTAACTTATGTATGGCTTATGAATGCTTTATGTAATGCTATGTATGTCTAATGCATGTCTTAAGTCGTGTTATGCATGTCTAATGTATGTCTTAAGTAGTGTTATGTATGTCTAATGTATGTCTTAAGTAGTGTTATGTATGTCTAATGTATGTCTTAAGTAGTGTTATGTATGTCTTAAGTATTGCAATGTATGTCTTAAGAAGTGTTATGTATGTCTAATGCATGCCTTAAGTAGTGCTATTCATGTCTTAAGTAATGCAATGTGTGCCAGTATAATGGAGACAGACAGACTGGTGCCCCTCAACCAGCACTCTGTGGTCTTACCATTAACATTATTCCTTCATCTACATTAGACAATGTAGACTCTTTCACCCAGCCACACACAGCTGCTTCTACCTCCCCCCAACTCCTCTCTCCTCCCCCCAACTTCTCTCTCCTCCCCTCAAACCACTCTCCTCCCCTCAAACCACTCTCTCCTCCCCTCAAACCACTCTCTCCTCCCCTCAAACCACTCTCTCCTCCCCTCAAACCACTCTCTCCTCCCCCCAACTCCTCTCTCCTCCCCTCAAACCACTCTCTCCTCTCCTCAAACCACTCTCCTCCCCTCAAACCACTCTCTCCTCCCCTCAAACCACTCTCTCCTCTCCTCAAACCACTCTCTCCTCTCACCACTCCCTCAAACCACTCTCTCCTCTCCTCAAACCACTCCCTCAAACCACTCTCTCCTCTCCTCAAACCACTCTCTCCTCCCCTCAAACCACTCTCTCCTCAAACCACTCTCTCAAACCACTCTCTCCTCCCCTCAAACCACTCTCTCCTCCCCTCAAACCACTCCCTCAAACCACTCTCTCCTTTCCTCAAACCACTCTCTCCTCTCCTCAAACCACTCTCTCCTCCCCTCAAACCACTCGCTCCTCTCATCAAACCACTCGCTCCTCCCCTCCAGACACTCTCTCCTCCCCTCCAGACACTCTCTCCTCCCCTCAAACCACTCTCTCCTCCCCTCAAACCACTCTCTCCTCTCACCACTCCCTCAAACCACTCTCTCCTCTCCTCAAACCACTCTCTCCCCTCAAACCACTCTCTCAAACCACTCCCTCCTTTCCTCAAACCACTCTCTCCTCCCCTCAAACCACTCTCCTCTCCTCCCCTCAAACCACTCCCTCAATCCACTCTCCCCTCTCCTCAAACCACTCTCTCCTCCCGTCAAACCACTCTTTCCTCTCATCAAACTCCTCCTCCCCTCCAGACACTCTCCTCTCCCCTCCAGACACTCTCTCTGTCTTCCCCTCCAGACACTCTCTCTGTCTTCCCCTCCAGACACTCTCTCTGTCTTCCCCTCCAGACACTCTCTCTGTCTTCCCCTCCAGACACTCTCTCTGTCTTCCCCTCCAGACACTCTCTCTGTCTTCCCCTCCAGACACTCTCTCTGTCTTCCCCTCCAGACACTCTCTCTGTCTTCCCCTCCAGACACTCTCTCTGTCTTCCCCTCCAGACACTCTCTCTGTCTTCCCCTCCAGACACTCTCTCTGTCTTCCCCTCCAGACACTCTCCCCTCCCCTCCAGACACTCTCCCCTCCCCTCCAGACACTCTCCCCTCCCCTCCAGACACTCTCCCCTCCCCTCCAGACACTCTCCCCTCCCCTCCAGACACTCTCCCCTCCCCTCCAGACACTCTCCCCTCCCCTCCAGACACTCTCTCCTCCCCTCCAGACACACTTCACTCCACTCCAGACACTCTCTTCTGATCAGTGGTACATTATTTAACCATTATACCAACCCTAGGCCACCACCACACACTGACACACACACACCTTTACCAACCCTAAACCCCCACCACACACCTATACCAACCCTAAACCCCCACCACACACCTATACCAGCCCTAAACCCTAAACCCCCACCACACACCTATTGCAACCATAAACCCCCACCACAACCCTATACCAATCCTAAACCCCCACCACACACCTATACCAACCCTAAACCCCCACCACACACCTGTTGCAACCATAAACCCCCACCACAACCCTATACCAACCCTAAACCCCCACCACACACCTATACCAACCCTAAACCCCCACCACACACCTATACCAACCCTAAACCCCCACCACACACCTATACCAACCCTAAACCCCCAACACACACCTATACCAACCCTAAACCCCCACCACACACCTATACCAACCCTAAACCCCCACCACACACATATACCAACCCTAAACCCCCACCACACACCTATTGCAACCATAAACCCTAAACCCCCACACACATATACCAACCCTAAACCCTAAACCCCCACCACACACCTATACCAACCCTAAACCCCCACCACACACCTATACCAACCCTAAACCCCCACCACACACCTACACCAACCCTAAACCCCCACCACACACCTATACCAACCCTAAACCCCCACCACACACCTACACCAACCCTAAACCCCCACCACACACCTACACCAACCCTAAACCCCCACCACACACCTATACCAACCCTAAACCCCCACCACACTCCTATACCAACCATAAACCCCCACCACACACCTATACCAACCATAAACCCCCACCACACACCTATACCAACCCTAAACCCCCACCACACACCTATACCAACCCTAAACCCCCACCACACACCTATACCAACCCTAAACCCCCACCACACACCTATACCAACCATAAACCCCCACCACACACCTATACCAACCATGAACCCCACTCCCCAACCCCCAGATGACGCTCAATAGCCCTGCAGGAGACAGGCTGTAGAAGCACAGCAGCCCAGCTTTGTTGTGTAAACTCAACTCAATGGTGATCGATGGTAATGCACTAATTATCTGTGTAAAAGTAATATTGAATGGACTGATAATGATCTCCTACTGCAGTGTTTCTCAACCCTGGTCCTCCAGTATCCCCAACAGGAAGCTGTTTCATTGTAGCTCTTGACAAACACCCCTCATTCAACTCATTGAGGGCTTGATAATTAGTTGACTAAATGTCTACTGTTGGAGGTGCTTGAGGACCAGAAAATACTGTGCTACTATGACTCTAGCTGGTCAGATAGCTCAGAGCTAGTTTAGATGGTCAACTGATGGGTTGAGATGTAGTGGTATTAGTCTCTTACCTTTGGGCGTCACTGTTATGCCTGCAGTGTGGAGCTCTTCTTCGCTGGTGTTCCAACTGTTACCCAGAGACACCTCACTGCCTGGAGGAAGGGATGAGCAAGAGAGGGACAGACAAGGTTAGACCATGTGGAACAACTAATATTTACCATCTAGTAGACACTTTTATTCAAAGCAACTTACAGTATTGGATGCCTACCTGGCATTGCTGTCACGCCCTGGCCATAGAGAGGCTTTTATTCTCTATTTTGGTAGGCCAGGGTGTGACTAGGGTGGGCATTCTATGTTCATTTTCTATGTTCTGGATTTCTGTGTTTGGCCGTGTGTGGTTCTCAATCAGAGGCAGCTGTCTATCGTTGTCTCTGATTGAGAACCATACTTAGGTAGCCTTTTCCCACTATGGGTTGTGGGTAGTTATTTTCTGTTTTGCACCTGACGGAGCTGTTTCGGTTGTTCTTTTGTTGTTTAGTGTTCAGCTTCACCATTAAAATGACGAACACTACCACGCTGCGTTTTGGTCCTCACCTTCTTCCACCAACGGCCGTTACAATTGCAAGCTCCATGCTCTACCCACTGAGCTACAGAGGACTATTCTGACAGCTAATGTTGAATATAACTTTCAGAATGAATGATGTGCTAAATAAGCTAATGCAACTCTTCATCCACAGACAGTCATGCACATCCATTCCATGTAATGGAGCAAACATGCATTAGTTGAAATGGTGTTATTGTGTTACTTTCTATTTTAATGTTACTCTCTATTTTCATGTAAAGTTGATGCATGTTCATGAGCCGATGATGTCACCAGTGAAAACTATCAAGTGTGGGTTGACCGTCGCTGCCCACGTGCGTATTCACCCGCTATACCTCATCTGAGTCACCGTTCACGCATAAACAACACGCGCCCTCTTCCACGTATGTAATGGACACATAACAACGACCATAAAGGTTTAGACCTAAAGGCTACTCACTGCAGTCACTATTGTCCTCCACGCCGCTGTCGCTGACCACTGAGCCGTCGTCCCCTAGCCCGGTGCGCCGTTTGGCTTCAGACAGGAGCCGCTCGTATTCGTACGGGACGCTTTGTGAAGGCTCGCTCAACTCCTCAACCACATCCGCGAACTCCTGGAGTAGATCAGTTAGCTCCAGCTCCAAGTCTGATAGGGGATTTCGAATATGGTTTTAGTTAGAGTGAGAATAATTCAATTAGTGATTAAATATAATAACTTTATACATGTATTTTAATTAGCCTATTAATAAACGTTATTAACGTCAAAAACGAAATAACCGCTACCAAACAAAATCAGGCTATTTGAAATCGATCCACATTAAAAATCTACACCAGTAGGACTAAAATACAAGAAAAAAACGCTGCAATAATCAATAGCCTAGTGATAAACATGTCACATCAAGCCAACACTCAGAACCCACCTGAAAAGTTGTCTGTGGGCATTCTGAAGTTTTCTGTAGACATTCTGAAAAGCGGGAATAATGCGTCGATGACTACTAGAATACTTGAACTGTTCAAGAAGTTAAGTTTGAAGTGGACACATGGGGTCTTCTGTTTATAAAGCCTCCTTAGACTCTACTCACAACGGGACGCGCTCTGCAGCACCCAATCAGATCACTGCGTGCGCGGCTTCTGTGGTTACAGTAGTGAGTGGGCGTCTCGAAAGTAACAGTAAAGGGCGAGGAGAAAAACAAACGTAAACGAATGAACGGAACAGTCTCAGAAACCCCAAAATAGAGTCTTATGCAACTCGGAGACATTTTTCTGATGGGTTTTCCATGCGTCACAGAAATCCTCTCTATGCTGCCAATTCAGTATAGAGTTTAAAGGAAATTGACGAATGGAATAATGAGATTTTGCAAAAAGATTTTGTCTATGAGTTCAACCATTATGTAGTAAATTGTATGCCTACTGTTTCCTACTATCTATTATAAACAGCCAATCTGGCTATCCTACTACTGTTTCCCAGGAAATAACCTTTATTAACAAAACCTCACTGTAAAATCCAATTCATGAAGTTCGTTTTTATCATTATTTTTGAAAATTAACCCCAAACTACAGTAACTGTCAAATGTTTGGACACACTTACTCATTCAAGGGTTTTTCTTTATTTTTAATAGTTATACATTGTAGAATAATAGTGAAGACATCAAAACTATGAAATAACACATATGGAATCTTGCAGTAAACAAAAAATGTTAAACAAATAAAATACATTTTATATTTGAAATTCTTCAAAGTAGCCACCCTTTGCCTTGATGACAGCGTTGCACACTCTTGGCATTCTCTCCACCAGCTTCATGAGGAATGATTTTCCAACAGTCATGAAGGAGTTCCCACAAATGCTGAGCACTTTTTGGCTGCTTTTCGTTCACTCTGGGGTCCAACTCATCCCAAACCATCTCAATTGGGTTGAGGTCGGGTGATTGTGGAGGCCAGGTCATCTGATGCAGCACTCCATCACTCTCCTTGGTCAAATAGCCCTTACACAGCCTGGAACCGTTTTTCCTGGTACTGCATGTTCACTGTAGAAGGCCCATTGTTGTAAAGTCACATGAAACTACTCCAACCAACCAACAGGGGTCACTCAAGAATTGTGAATAAAACACTACAATTCATGTCACTGCCAACGTAGACCTCTGTCCTACTGGCTGACTTACTGGTGTCATGCCTACACCTCTGGGGAGGAAATATTATAGCTCTTTTAAGTCATATTTCTATACTGAGTTGGACAATACTAGAATTGGAGAAGCACTCTGAGACCACAGTGATCATTTGCCATTTGTGGCCACAGTTGACACAGGTGGAATTGGAACTTTGTGGTGGAACAGCTGTCCTCAAACTGACTCGTTTCTCATCCTGATTAACAGTAAGTATGTTACCACGGTTACAGAGAAGAACCTTTTGTATGTCATGTTTCTTTCACCACAACCATTTACATAATCATTTTACTTTCAATTGGTCAATTCCTCAAACCACTGAACCAGAGATAAAGGGTACAGGAAGAAGTTAAAGAATACTGTCAAATCAGGTTATTCAGTTACCTGTAGTGCAAAGAATACTGACTAACCAGTTGTTCTAATTTGCTGCTGCAAACTGTCCAATCAGCTCAGTAAGTTACAGTAGTGGGAGGGGCAGCAGGTGTGTGTGTTAGCATAGCAGTGCCCAAATAAGGCAGTAGGTGTACAACACCCACCTCCAGCCCCAGTCTTCCTCCCTACACTAGTCTGGCAGAGTGACAGGTGGGAGGGGTGGGAGAGGAGTAGACGGTATTAACAGTATCCAGGTAGGCTACAGGTACAGCTACCTCCAGCCCCAGTCTTCCTACTCTTAGCAGAGGTGGAGGCAGAGGAAACCCAGACAGGTGTCATGTGTGTAGGCTACGGGCCATGGGACGGATGAAAATATGAACTGGGCTGTACTCCTTCAGGTCAGTCAATCATTAGAACATTTCCTTATCGCTTAATTAATGAATCACTGTACGGCAATTTATCTGTCATATCATCTGTCATATCATATCTTGTATCTATGTAATTGTCTAATAAATATTAGTTCGCCAAAGGTCATTGACCATAGGTCAATATGAGTGCAGTATCTGTGACTACATCTTCTCGTTCATGCATTGACACAGACTGATTAATAGTGTTCTCTGGAAGCTAACAGAAGGCAATATGACAGTGTTATCTTTGACTACATTCATTCGTAGCCTGTTTATTTAGTTACTCTGGCAGCATGGTATTATTGTTGATCATTACTTGGTCCTTGTTTTGGTAGCTCTCCTATCACAGGGAGCTAGTATATGGGTGATAGGTCACGGGTTGTGGGATATTGTTGAGAAAAAAAGTCACAAAGTCCTTGAGTTAATGGATTACTGTTGTGACTGGGAGCACATGAAAAAGAAGCCCCTCTTTACACTCCTTGGGTGTATAAAGAATAATGCTAGAGGACAGCTATTATTCACTATTATTTAATATGGAACATCGTCATGTAAATATGTCAATTGTAATGTAAATTCTCTGCATGTGTTTCGTTAAGTGCTTTTTTTAATAACTATTCTTTATAATTCCACAAGCATGTTTTGTCATTAGTCATGGTGCAGTAGGTTTGAATAGTAAGTGGATGGGGGGGGGTGAGATGCATCAGATTATATTACAGTACTGCTGCACACACAGGATTTGTCCCCAATGCCACCCTAATTCCCTAAATGGTGCACAGAAGTAGTTCACTGGGTCCTGGTCAGCAGTACTGCACTGGGTCCTGGTCAGAAGTAGTTCACTGGGTCCTGGTCAGAAGTACTGCACAGGGTCCTGGTCAGAAGTAGTTCACTGGGTCCTGGTCAGAAGTTGTTCACTGGGTCCTGGTCAGAAGTACTGCACTGGGTCCTGGTCAGAAGTACTGCACTGGGTCCTGGTCAGAAGTAGTGCACTGGGTCCTGGTCAGAAGTAGTTCACTGGGTCCTGGTCAGAATTACTGCACTGGGTCCTGGTCAGAAGTAGTGCACTGGGTAATGGTCAGAAGTAGTTCACTGGGTCCTGGTCAGAAGTACTGCACTGGGTCCTGGTCAGAAGTACTGCACTGGGTCCTGGTCAGAAGTAGTGCACTGGGTCCTGGTCAGAAGTACTGCACTGGGTCCTGGTCAGAAGTACTGCACTGGGTCCTGGTCAGAAGTACTGCACTGGGTCCTGGTCAGAAGTAGTTCACTGGGTCCTGGTCAGAAGTACTGCACTGGGTCCTGGTCAGAAGTAGTTCACTGGGTCCTGGTCAGAAGTACTGCACTGGGTCCTGGTCAGAAGTAGTTCACTGGGTCCTGGTCAGAAGTAGTTCACTGGGTCCTGGTCAGAAGTAGTTCACTGGGTCCTGGTCAGAAGTTGTTCACTGGGTCCTGGTCAGAAGTACTGCACTGGGTCCTGGTCAGCAGTACTGCACTGGGTCCTGGTCAGAAGTACTTCACTGGGTCCTGGTCAGAAGTACTGCACTGGGTCCTGGTCAGAAGTAGTTCACTGGGTCCTGGTCAGAAGTACTGCACTGGGTCCTGGTCAGAAGTACTGCACTGGGTCCTGGTCAGAAGTAGTTCACTGGGTCCTGGTCAGAAGTTGTTCACTGGGTCCTGGTCAGAAGTACTGCACTGGGTCCTGGTCAGAATTACTGCACTGGGTCCTGGTCAGAAGTAGTTCACTGGGTCCTGGTCAGAAGTAGATCACTGGGTCCTGGTCAGAATTACTGCACTGGGTCCTGGTCAGAAGTAGTGCACTGGGTCCTGGTCAGAAGTACTGCACTGGGTCCTGGTCAGAAGTAGTTCACTGGGTCCTGGTCAGAAGTTGTTCACTTTGTCCTGGTCAGAAGTACTGCACTGGGTCCTGGTCAGAAGTAGTGCACTGGGTCCTGGTCAGAATTACTGCACTGGGTAATGGTCAGAAGTAGTTCACTGGGTCCTGGTCAGAAGTTGTTCACTGGTTCCTGGTCAGAAGTACTGCACTGGGTCCTGGTCAGAAGTACTGCACTGGGTCCTGGTCAGAAGTACTGCACTGGGTCCTGGTCAGAAGTACTGCACTGGGTCCTGGTCAGAAGTAGTGCACTGGGTCCTAGTCAGAAGTAGTGCACTAAATAGGAATATTTAGGACTCAGGCACAGTCCCTTGTTTTAAAGGAGCCACTGAGGTAGAAATGTCACTGTTGATAATAGATCACTAAAGGAAGGAAGATGTTTTCGTCCTAGCCTACTTCAGGGGGAAATTCCAAGGATTATAATTTCCTCAGATGAATGTTTTTCCTCCTCACAACAATTTTTCTCCAGTGTTTAAGTTCCCTATTCAGGTTCTCCTTTAGAACGTGGTACATATCAGTGGTTTACTTCACACCAATGTCTTCTAGTGTTCCAAGTCCTACGTTTTCATTTCTATGTTCTCCTTTAGAACGTGCTGGTCACGGTCCATCTCAGGCAGATCCTGTGCTCCGGTTCTGTTCGGATCTCGGTTCCAGAGGAGCAGGAGGCTGGGATCCGGGTCGGGTCCATCGGGTCCACGTTCCCCCCCCTTTACCAGCTCCTGACCCAGTTCTACCTCAGGGTGGACCAGGGGACAGGGGATGTCTACACCACCGACAACAGGTGGTTATTTATGGAAACTCATTCTAGATGTGGTAGCCTACAGGCCTTCTGACTGTTTCTTTACATACCTGGATGGATTTCTGCACTTATTTGACATTTGTTATTGCTGTATGTTTGTAATGTATAGCGGTTGCTGATAAAGACACTTCCTCTTGACTTGTAGCAAAGTAATTATCTACACTATGTGACAAGAAGTATGTGGACACCTGCTCGTCGAACATCTCATTCCAAAGTCATGGGCATTAATATGGAGTTGGTCCCCCCTTTGCTGATATAACAGCCTCCACTCTTTTGGGAAGGCTTTCCTATTAGATGTTGGAACATTTCAGCCACAAGAGCATTAGTAAAGTCGGGCACTGATGTTGGGCGATTAGGTCTGGCTCGCAGTCGGCGTACCAATTAATCCCAAAGGTTTTCGATGGGGTTGAGGTAAGGACTCTGTGCAGGACAGTCAAGTTCTTCCACACCAATCTCGACAAATAATTTCTGTATGGACCTCGCTTTGTGCACAGGGGCGTTGTCATGCTGAAACAGGAAAGGGCCTTCTCCAAACTGTTGCCACAAAGATGGAAGCACAGAATCATCTAGAATGTCATTGTATGCTCTAGCGTTAAGAATTCCCTTCACTAAGGGGCCTAGCCAAAACCATGAAAAACAGCCCCAGACCATTATTCCTCCTCCACCAAACTTTACAGTTGGCACTATGCATTGGGACAGGTAGCGTTCTCCTGGCATTCGCCAAACCCAGATTCATCCATCGGACTGCCAGATGGTGAAGCGTGATTTATCACTCCAGAGAACTCGTTTCCACTGCTCCAGAGTCCAATGGTGGTGAGCATTGCGCATGGTGATCTTAGGCTTGTGTGCAGCTGCTCGGCCATGGAAAACCATTTTATGAAGCTCCCGAATAATCGTTATTGTGCTGACGTTGCTTCCACTGGCAGTTTCGAACTCGGTAGTGAGTGTTGCAACCAAGGACGGACGAGTTTTACACCCTACACGCTTCAGCACTCGGTGGTCCAGTTCTGTGAGCTTGTGTGGCCTACCACAGCCGCGATAACAGTACTTTCAGTTGTCCGGGCAGCTCTAGCTGGGCAGAAATTTGACTAACTGACTTGTTGGAAAGGTGGCATCCTATTATGGAGCCACGTTAAAGTCACTGAGCTCTTAAGGACGGGCCATTATACTGCCAATGTTTGTCCATGGAGATTGCATGGCTGTCTGTTCGATTTTACACACCTATCAGCAACGGGTGTGGCTGAAATAGCCGATTCCACTAATTTGAAGGGGTGTCCACGTACTTTTGTATATATAGTGTATGTTGTAACAGTAATTTATCCATCTATCTATTGCAGGATGGACCGAGAGGCCCTGTGTCCTGACCAACTCCAGGCTGAGGAGTGTATCGTCCCACACGACGCCATCGTGGGCCCTGAGGCAGAGCTGGTGAAGTTCATGGTAGTAGTAGAGGACATCAATGACCACGCTCCTCACTTTGACAACACTGAGATCCATCTGAGTGTCTCTGAGGATGTGGCTGTAGGGACCAGTTTCTTATTGGACGACCAGGCAGAGGACAGAGACATGGGACGTAACGGACAGCTGCAGTACCACCTAGGTGGAGCCGGTGGGTTTTTCAGTGTGACAGTAGAAGAAGAAGATGAAGTGGCCATTTTCTTTTTGGTTGTGCGACAAGGACTAGACCGCGAGAAGCAGGATCTTCATGAGATGACTCTAGTGGCCACAGACTGTGGTTCTACCCCACTAAGCGCCACAGCAACGTTAGTCATAAAAGTGACTGACGTGAACGACAACTGCCCAGAGTTTAGCCTGGACAGCACCCAGAAGGTGGTTATTACAGAGGACACACCCAGAGACACAGTAGTAGCCAGGGTCAGAGCCACAGACCTAGACCTGGGCCCCAACGCTGCCATTACCTACTCCCTCAGCCCCAAGGTCTCAGAACGGGCCAGGGAACTCTTCAGTCTGGACAGTCACACTGGCCTGATCAGCCTGAGAGGAGACCTCAGAGACCGCCACAGTGACAGTGTTAGTGACAGGGGAGAGGAGGTGGTGTTGAAAGTGTTAGCCAGCGGCCCGCACTGCCCCCCTGCAGACACTCAGGTAACCGTATCCCTGCTCCCCGCGCCATACCAGGAGAATGGCATAAAGATCAGGTTCATAGCAGAGCATCAAAACCAGACGATAGTGTTGCAGGAAAACCAGCCCCCCACTGTCTTGGCTCTGCTAGAGCTACCGGGGGATACTAGTAGTGTTAGAGGCTCTTCGTATCTCTCCATTGAAGGAGAGGTGCCGTTCTCTTTGAGCCGGCAGAATGGCAAATACCTCCTGTCGACATCAAAGCCTTTAGACTACGAGGTGAAGAGTGAATATCATGTTTCTGTAGTGATGCGTGGTGATGTTGAAGAGCCTGCAGCTCAGGGCTTCCCCAGGAGAGAGATCCAGGTGAGGGTGGTGGATGTGAATGATAATGCTCCACAGTTTCTCCAGAGTCACTATCTGATAGACATAGAGGAGAATAACCCCCCTGGGGCGTCTCTGCTGAAAGTCAGGGCGCAGGATGCAGACAGCGGTGAGAACGGGCAGGTCACTTACAAACTGGATCGACCATCACACACGGCGGCAGCAATAGCCCTTTATAGAATCGACCAGAACACAGGTCAGCTGACAGTTTCTGTACCCCTGGACAGGGAACAGCAAGATGTTCACAGACTGACAATTGTAGCCAGAGATAACGGCTTTCCTCCATTAGAGTCCTCTGTGATGGTGACGATCACCGTCCTGGACCAGAATGATAACGCTCCTGTCTTCATCACCCCTCACTTCATCTTCTTCATCCCTGAGAATATACCTCCTCTGGCCCAGGTGGGGAAGGTGGGGGTGTCAGACATAGACGCAGGGCTTAACGGGGAGGTGGAGGTGAGGGTGGTGAACAGCAGTGTCGGCCCCTTCGTCATAGACAACGCCCAGGGGACGCTGCGCTGCATGGCCGATGTCGACCGCGAGAAACAGGACCGCTACGAGTTAGATCTGCTCGCCACCGACAACGGACGCCCGTCACCTCTGACCTCCGTCGCCAGGGTAACAGTGTTCATCGAGGATGTTAACGACAACCAGCCCCAGGTCATCCTTCCCAGCAGCAACCTGTCGTGTCTCACCATCTCCACGGGGACCACCACGGGCACCATGGTAACCAAGATCTACGCCATCGACAAGGACTCAGGGTTAAACTCGGAGATCACATACACCATTGCAGCGCGGGAACCACCGGGCACCTCTCCATCATCCCATCACCACGGTGACAGTAGCAGCAGTCCCTTCCAGCTGGACGCTCGGTCTGGTAACGTGACCTTAGCCCAGAGGCTCATGGGTAAGGACCTGGGGATGCACCACCTGTTCATCGTGGTGACTGACGGTGGGAAACCAGCGCCCCTCCACACCACCGTCTGGGTCAATCTGCTGGTCAACGACACCTTGGAACCATGCCATCTGGACACCATGCCCAGATCCCTGCCCTACAGACTGGCACAGACGCCCTCCGAAACCCCCTCCGAGATGCCCGTCTGCGACAGACACGCTCAGTTGATCCTGCTGCTAGGCCTGGGCATGATGGTGGCCTCGCTCTGTCTGTTTCTGGCGACGGTTGTTTTATACATGAAACAGAGGAAGAGATCTAGAGGGGAACAACTGCAGAGGAGGGGGATAAATGAGGAGAATCAGATTCCTCTACGCATTCCGGAGAGATATTTCTTAGGAGAAGAGTTATAACGAGAGAGAGGCTTGTTCTGACTGGACTCTATATTATGAATTGTTGACGTTTCTTGTATACCTTTTTAAAAGCATGAAATGCTTAAAATTAAATACAATTAAAATACATTTTCACTATTTTCACACAAAGGAGTCTCTCTCTTTCAATATTCTAAGATGAAACGCTCTGGTTAAATGTCTGATACGATCCAATATACATTTTATCAGCTTTAAGCTGAGGTGATGAATTAAAGAACATCATTGATGTTAGGGTGGCCTAGTGGTTAGAGCATTGGACTAGTAACTGGAAGGTTGCAAGTTCAAACCCCCGAGCTGACAAGGCACAAATCTGTCATTCTGCCCCTGAACAGGCAGTTAACCCACTGTTCCTAGTCCGTCATTGAAAATAAGGATTTGTTCTTAACTGACTTGCCTAGTAAAAATTATTTACAAAGGAACATTTCTTTCTTCATTTGCCGTGAGCTTAATATTTAATTTACTTCAGCAAATTGTAGACTAAAATTAGCAGCAGAAGCTAACCCAAAGTAATGCAAACAAAGACAAGACTGTGTGACTTTGTTTATATACCAAATAGCACCCTATTCCCAACATAGTGCCCTACTTTTGGAATGGCTCTGGTCAAAAGTAGTGCACTATATAGGGAATAGGGTGATATTTGGGACACAGATATCTAATCAAAATGTGAGTGAGAATGAAATCTGAGACATTCAAGGAAATCATTAACTAGATAAATGTGACCTGTCAACAGAGGCAGACATTGATTTTCAATAACGGATACAAATTCAAAACGTACTAGCCTAATCCCTAGTGAGATCTTTATGTTTGGTTTCCATTATCTTTAGCCTAATCCCTAGTGAGATCTTTATGTTTGGTTTCCATTATCTTTAGCCTAATCCCTAGTGAGATCTTTATGTTTGGTTTCCATTATCTTTAGCCTAATCCCTAGTGAGATCTTTATGTTTGGTTTCCATTATCTTTAGCCTAATCCCTAGTGAGATATTTATGTTTGGTTTCCATTATCTTTAGCCTAATCCCTAGTGAGATATTTATGTTTGGTTTCCATTATCTTTAGCCTAATCCCCAGTGAGATCTTTATGTTTGGTTTCCATTATCTTTAGCCTAATCCCTAGTGAGATCTCTATGTTTGGTTTCCATTATCTTTAGCCTAATTCCTAGTGAGATCTTTATGTTTGGTTTCCATTATCTTTAGCCTAATCCCCAGTGAGATCTTTATGTTTGGTTTCCATTATCTTTAGCCTAATCCCCAGTGAGTTCTTTATGTTTGGTTTCCATTATCTTTAGCCTAAGCCCTAGTGAAATCTTTATGTCTGGTTTCCATTATCTTTAGCCTAATCCCTAGTGAGATCTTTATGTTTGGTTTCCATTATCTTTAGTCTAATCCCTAGTGAGATCTTTATGTTTGGTTTCCATTATCTTTAGCCTAATCCCTAGTGAGATATTTATGTTTGGTTTCCATTATCTTTAGCCTAATCCCCAGTGAGATCTTTATGTTTGGTTTCCATTATCTTTAGCCTAATCCCTAGTGAGATCTTTATGTTTGGTTTCCATTATCTTAAGCCTAATTCCTAGTGAGATCTTTATGTTTGGTTTCCATTATCTTTAGCCTAATCCCCAGTGAGATCTTTATGTTTGGTTTCCATTATCTTTAGCCTAATCCCCAGTGATATCTTTATGTTTGGTTTCCATTATCTTTAGCCTAAGCCCTAGTGAAATCTTTATGTCTGGTTTCCATTATCTTTAGCCTAATCCCTAGTGAGATCTTTATGTTTGGTTTCCATTATCTTTAGTCTAATCCCTAGTGAGATCTTTATGTTTGGTTTCCATTATCTTTAGTCTAATCCTTAGTGAGATCTTTATGTTTGTTTTCCATTATCTGATCTATCAGCCGAACACAAAATGCCTAACAAGACCCAGCATACTCTGATCTAGTGTTTTCAAACCTGGGAGACAGCTACCCCTCTATTTCTATTTGTGCACCAGCTGTTTTTTTCTCTAAGGAATAAAACAACAAAAACAAGACATGAAAATGACTTGTGTACCTAAATAGACAGTAGGTGAACTGAATAGTCACTCACTGTAAACCTGAAGTAGCTAGAAGACCATGAACTGTCTGTGTGGGGTATCAGGTGTTAAGCAACTGTACGCTAGTCCCTTAATGACGACAGTGAGGAGAGAAACACAGAGCAGCTCTAGGCCTGAAGACTGAGATCTTGTTCATACAAACCTGGGTTCAAACAGTGTTTGAAATCTTTCAAATACTTGATCTATGCTTAATTGAGCTTGTCTGCCGCAACGGAACCAATAGAATAATACCTGAAACATGCAAACTCCGCCCATCTGGCACTCCAGGGAGCCTCAAGCAAATGCTCAAAGACTTTTATGATTTCAAATACTATTTGAACCCAGGTCTGGTCTAAACTGAGGTAAGGCCCAGGTTAAGTTGATTGGAGCTTTCTCCGATTTCCCTCTCTGACTGATGGCTGCTCTCGGGTATTTAGACACACTAAAGGGTTTAATGTTCCTCTTGAGGGGAGGTGATGAAAGTTCCTCCAAGGAGCTGCTTAGAGGACTGCAGGAGGCCGTGGATCAGGTAGGGAGGGAGGCTGAGGAGGTGGGGTGTGGTGTGGTGAGGATTGGGGAAGGCAGGAGAGACAGGTGGGAGGTGGTGGGGGAGGGGTGGTGACAGTGGAAGAGGTAAGGATGCAGTAGGAGAGACGGAGTGAGGGGCTATAAATTGCATATGGACAGACAGGTGAGAGTCTGGAGAGGGGGCAGATGGGGAGGGGGAGGGGTTGTATGGGTCAACAGACAGGTGAGAGGCTGAGGGGGTAGATGGGGGAGGGGGAGGGGTTGTATGGGTCAACAGACAGGTGAGAGGCTGGGGGCGGGCAGATGGGGGAGGGGGAGGGGTTGTATGGGTCAACAGACAGGTGAGAGGCTGGGGGGCAGATGGGGGAGGGGTTGTATGGGTCAACAGACAGGTGAGAGGCTGGAGAGGGGGCAGATGGGGGAGGGGGAGGGGTTGTATGGGTCAACAGACAGGTGAGAGGCTGGGGGCGGGCAGATGGGGGAGGGGGAGGGTTTGTATGGGTCAACAGACAGGTGAGAGGCTGGGGGGCAGATGGGGGAGGGGTTGTATGGGTCAACAGACAGGTGAGAGGCTGGGGGTGATGGGGGAGGGTTGTATGGGTCAACAGACAGGTGAGAGGCTGGGGGGCATATGGGGGAGGGGGAGGGGTTGTATGGATCAACAGACAGCTGAGAGGCTGGGGGGGCAGATGGGGGAGGGTTGTATGGGTCAACAGACAGGTGAGAGGCTGGGGGCAGATGGGGGAGGGGTTGTATGGGTCAACAGACAGGTGAGAGGCTGGGGGGTATATGGGGGAGGGGGAGGGGTTGTATGGGTCAACAGACAGGTGAGAGGCTGGGGGGTATATGGGGGAGGGGGAGGGGTTGTATGGGTCAACAGACAGGTGAGAGGCTGGGCGGGGGAAGATGGGGGAGGGGTTGTATGGGTCAACAGACAGGTGAGAGGCTGGGGGGGTATAAGGGGGAGGGGGAGGGGTTGTATGGATCAACAGACAGGTGAGAGGCTGGGGGGGCAGATGGGGGGGGGTTGTATGGGTCAACAGACAGGTGAGAGGCTGGGGAGGGAGATGGGGGAGGGGTTGCATGGGTCAACAGACAGGTGAGAGTCTGGGGGGGCAGATGGGGGAGGGGTTGTATGGGTCAACAGACAGGTGAGAGGCTGGGGGGGCAGATGGGGGAGGGGTTGTATGGATCAACAGACAGGTGAGAGGCTGGGGGGGCAGATGGAGGAGGGGTTGTATGGGTCAACAGAGAGGTGAGAGGCTGGGGGGTATATGGGGGAGGGGGAGGGGTTGTATGGATCAACAGACAGGTGAGAGGCTGGGGGGTATATGGGGGAGGGGGAGGGGTTGTATGGGTCAACAGACAGGTGAGAGGCTGGGCGGGGGAAGATGGGGGAGGGGTTGTATGGGTCAACAGACAGGTGAGAGGCTGGGGGGTATAAGGGGGAGGGTTGTATGGGTCAACAGACAGGTGAGAGGCTGGGGAGGGAGATGGGGGAGGGGTTGCATGGGTCAACAGACAGGTGAGAGGCTGGGGGGGCAGATGGGGGAGGGGTTGTATGGGTCAACAGACAGGTGAGAGGCTGGGGGGTGATGGGGGAGGGGTTGTATGGGTCAACAGACAGGTGAGAGGCTGGGGGGCATATGGGGGAGGGGGAGGGGTTGTATGGATCAACAGACAGCTGAGAGGCTGGGGGGGCAGATGGGGAGGGTTGTATGGGTCAACAGACAGGTGAGAGGCTGGGGGCAGATGGGGGAGGGGTTGTATGGGTCAACAGACAGGTGAGAGGCTGGGGGTATATGGGGGAGGGGGAGGGGTTGTATGGGTCAACAGACAGGTGAGAGGCTGGGGGGTATATGGGGGAGGGGGAGGGGTTGTATGGGTCAACAGACAGGTGAGAGGCTGGGGGGGCAGATGGGGGAGGGTTGTATGGGTCAACAGACAGGTGAGAGGCTGGGGGGGCAGATGGGGGAGGGTTGTATGGGTCAACAGACAGGTGAGAGGCTGGGGAGGGAGATGGGGGAGGGGTTGCATGGGTCAACAGACAGGTGAGAGGCTGGGCGGGGGAAGATGGGGGAGGGGTTGTATGGGTCAACAGACAGGTGAGAGGCTGGGGGGGCAGATGGGGGAGGGTTGTATGGGTCAACAGACAGGTGAGAGGCTGGGGAGGGAGATGGGGGAGGGGTTGCATGGGTCAACAGACATGTGAGAGGCTGGGGGGGCAGATGGGGGAGGGGTTGTATGGGTCAACAGACAGGTGAGAGGCTGGGGGGGCAGATGGGGGAGGGGTTGTATGGATCAACAGACAGGTGAGAGGCTGGGGGGGCAGATGGAGGAGGGGTTGTATGGGTCAACAGAGAGGTGAGAGGCTGGGGGGTATATGGGGGAGGGGGAGGGGTTGCATGGGTCAACAGACAGGTGAGAGGCTGGGGGGTATATGGGGGAGGGGGAGGGGTTGTATGGGTCAACAGACAGGTGAGAGGCTGGGCGGGGGAAGATGGGGGAGGGGTTGTATGGGTCAACAGACAGGTGAGAGGCTGGGGGGGCAGATGGGGGAGGGTTGTATGGGTCAACAGACAGGTGAGAGGCTGGGGGGCAGATGGAGGAGGGGTTGTATGGGTCAACAGAGAGGTGAGAGGCTGGGGGGTATATGGGGGGAGGGGGAGGGGTTGTATGGATCAACAGACAGGTGAGAGGCTGGGGGGGCAGATGGTGGAGGGGTTGTATGGGTCATCAGACAGGTGAGAAGCAGCAGCAGCAAGGTACACCACCATCTCAAGTCACAGAGAGAGCCCTCCCTCCATCACCCGATATCTGCCATTCTCACTTCACTAATGTAGTGTTAGATCACATTTCACCCAGCCAGGACAGAACCCAGCCAGGACAGAATACTCTGTACTGTACTTCTAAAATAAATAGACTACTTCTTCTGCTGTTGTCAGGAGCCTTGATCAGAAGGGTGCAATGTTACAGAGCCCACTGTTAGAAGAGTAGTGTAGACCAGATGTGATTGTCAGTTATAGAACAGTCGTGTCAGCTCTCTTCCCTGTCAAAGGCCCTGTTCAGGACAACGTTACAGAAGAGACCCCTGACGTGTTGCCTGTTGTGTAGACCAGATGTGATTATAGAAGAGACCCCTGACGTGTTGCCTGTTGTGTAGACCAGATGTGATTATAGAATAGACCCCTGACGTGTTGCCTGTTGTGTAGACCAGATGTGATTATAGAAGAGACCCCTGACGTGTTGCCTGTTGTGTAGACCAGATGTGATTATAGAATAGACCCCTGACGTGTTGCCTGTTGTGTAGACCAGATGTGATTATAGAATAGACCCCTGACGTGTTGCCTGTTGTGTAGACCAGATGTGATTATAGAAGAGACCCCTGACGTGTTGCCTGTTGTGTAGACCAGATGTGATTATAGAATAGACCCCTGATGTGTTGCCTGTTGTGTAGACCAGATGTGATTATAGAAGAGACCCCTGACGTGTTGCCTGTTGTGTAGACCAGATGTGATTATAGAAGAGACCCCTGACGTGTTGTCTGTTGTGTAGACCAGATGTGATTATAGAAGAGACCCCTGACGTGTTGCCTGTTGTGTAGACCAGATGTGATTATAGAAGAGACCCCTGACATGTTGCCTGTTGTGTAGACCAGATGTGATTATAGAGTAGGGAGTCGTGTTGCCTGTTGTGTAGACCAGATGTGATTATAGAGTAGGGAGTCGTGTTGCCTGTTGTGTAGACCAGATGTGATTATAGAGTAGGGAGTCGTGTTGTCTGTTGTGTAGACCAGATGTGATTATAGAGTAGGGAGTCGTGTCTGCTCTCCTCGTTACGTCTTTGAGACGTTCTCACTGTTTCACCTTACTGTTGTGAATACTTCCCAGGTGAGGAATGTGATGTGACAACTGACAGGGTTCTTATCTTCGGGTACTCCGGCATGCCCTTATTCCTTGGTATCCTTAATATTTGTAGACTGTTGTTCATAGTGAGGGAAAACATCAAACAAGACTTAACATGCATGTCACAAAGTTAAGAAGAATCAACTTGAAAAAGGCCTCAGGTTGCAACATGTCCAATTAGTACAACAAGATGATATAGAACACAGAGACTACAAATCAATGTTTACTATATATCCAGCGTTGAAAACACAAACTGTCATAGATGCAATTCCTGTTCAGTCAGTTTCTCTCAGGTTCTTCACAAGTTAAGACAGGTGACATAAGAGGAATTAAATTGTTTTGCTGAGTGAACTCCCCTTATCACATAATCTTTCCAGCCATCTTGAAACCTCACACCACAGTCGTTGAAATAATTATTCAAGCCTTTGGAGTTTGGCACCTTGGGTAATTGCACCTGTCATCATGCTCGTTTTGAAGTGTGTGTGTGTGTGTGTGTGTGTGTATGGGTGGGAGAGTATGTGTGGGTAGATGAGTGTGTGTATGTGTGAGTGTGCATGTATGCGTGCAACCTCATAGATAGACATCTAGGTAGACAGGCACTATAGGCCACCAACTAGTTTCCTCTACTGTGTCTCCATCCTCATTCCTCCTTAGCGTGTGACTTGGTTTACACAGCAGTCAACTGGATGTTGAAAAAGCCTCACAGAGAATCCACAGTTCAATGGAATGTCAATGTATTTCCAAAAGCACCAGGAAGGAGTGGTTTTATCCTCTTCTTGAACCCTGAGTCATCTTCAGGTATTCCATGGGAGAAGAGAACCTCCTCAAACTGTAGACTACCGACTACCAACTTAAAAAGTGTCATTAATAAAATACTCCAGCCTGAACTTAAACAACTTAAAGCAGGTAGAAAGTGTGTAGAAATTATAATTCACTTTTTTTTTAGTATTATTATAATTGAATCTCTGAAGAAGAAAAAATCCCTGTATTTTCAACATAGCGCTATTACCCAATTATTGGGTCGCAACTTAGACAACCTGGTTCAATTTGGGTCCCGAGGCAAAACCAGTTAAGAACCATTGGTCTACTGGAAGTCTATTCCTATTCACAGGACGAGCTTTGATCTGAGGATTTCTCAGTCACCTGACATAGAAATGACCACAGCCTTATGAAAATAGCCTTTTATTAGAATGGATCTAGTCTCGTGGCCTCAGAACGTGAGAAGCCTGGGTTCCTGAGGCTATTACATCTAATACTGATTAGAGCCTGTGTAGAACAGTATGACTTACTGTACATATGGAGCAGGCTTATCATGTGTAAGGCTGCCACCTGGTGGCTGTGATGTGTGAGGGAAATGATATACTGTTATACTGTATATACTGTCCACCAGCGTTTCCCAAACTAAGGATCGCGAAAGCAATGTGGGGTCATCTAATTTGAGAATGGATTTGTGGGAGAAACTGTGGTTCCTAGAACCAGTGTCCCTGAGCTCCGGTAGCTGTAAAACGCGGTTGTAACAAACAGAGTGTTTTTTGTTTTCTTCTTACAAATGTGGATCTTTTGAACCGTTTAAACTACACAATATCATGACCTCATCGCTGAAAGATAAGGCTGGAACACATATGTGTCTTCTATTACCCTCAACAAGGCCCACAAGCCTCTTCTATTACCCTCAACAATGCCCACAAGCCTCTTCTATTACCCTCAACAAGGCCCACAAGCCTCTTCTATTACCCTCAACAAGGCCCACAAGCCTCTTCTATTACCCTCAACAAGGCCCACAAGCCTCTTCTATTATCCTCAACAATGCCCACAAGCCTCTTCTATTAACCTCAACAATGCCCACAAGCCTCTTCTATTATCCTCAACAATGCCCACAAGCCTCTTCTATTAACCTCAACAAGGCCCACAAGCCTCTTCTATTACCCTCAACAATGCCCACAAGCCTCTTCTATTATCCTCAACAATGCCCACAAGCCTCTTCTATTAACCTCAACAATGCCCACAAGCCTCTTCTATTACCCTCAACAATGCCCACAAGCCTCAGAAGAACAATAGACAAGACCAGGCACTAAATCAGACAAGGGGGGGGGGGGGAATAACTTTGTCAATGATTATGTTATTTTATACACAGAAGAGCATACCAAATTATTGCCTGAACTTCCCAATACTTTTCTGATGCATTTCAGTCAATTCAAACCATACTTCCTTCAGCTTTAAATACTGTCAAAGGTACTGTCAGACTGATTTCTAGTCGACTGTCATAGTAAAAAAAAAGTCTATATTGGCCGCTGATTCCGTCTTTTTTACATGGTGGGGTTGCGGGGAAAAAAATTGGGCCCAAAAATGTGTTCACGGGCCAAAAAACCTTGGGAACCCGGTTGACTTTATAAGTAAAATATATTTGAGTAGTAAAGAGGTAAACAACAACAACGAGTCCCACACAGTTCGCAACAGGACATACCAGAGTAGGGCTTCGTTTACTAGGCTACATACAGTAAATTATTGGGATCATCTGGTTACCACCAGTGTTTGGAATATATTGAGCTCGTTGGCAATACAGACCATGGGATGCCTTTTCACATGGAGATTTATTTGTCAATGGTCCGTGGGGAGTCTGTGTAAACTATGGGATTATATTGGAGAAAGGTTTATATATCATTTACTGTTCTAGTGTTTCTAAGTAGCAGCCAGGGAAACTAATTGTTCTCACTTTATGACAGAAGATCGAGAGTTTTCTGTCTGACTGGTCTTTTAACCTGAATTCTCTGCCTGACTGGCCTTTTAACCTGAATTCTCTGCCTGACTGCGGCTTTTTAACCTGAATTCTCAGCCTGACTGTGGCCTTTTAACCTGAATTCTCTGCCTGACTGTGGCCTTTTAACCTGAATTCTCAGCCTGACTGGCCCTTTAACCTGAATTCTCTGCCTGACTGTGGCCTTTTAACCTGAATTCTCAGCCTGACTGTGGCCCTTTAACCTGAATTCTCAGCCTGACTGGCCTTTTAACCTGAATTCTCTGCCTGACTGTGGCCTTTTAACCTGAATTCTCAGCCTGACTGTGGCCTTTTAACCTGAATTCTCAGCCTGACTGGCCCTTTAACCTGAATTATCAGCCTGACTGTGGCCTTTTAACCTGAATTCTCAGCCTGACTGGCCCTTTAACCTGAATTCTCTGCCTGACTGGCCTTTTAACCTGAATTCTCTGCCTGACTGTGGCTTTTTAACCTGAATTCTCAGCCTGACTGTGGCCTTTTAACCTGAATTATCAGCCTGACTGGCCTTTTAACCTGAATTCTCTGCCTGACTGTGGCCTTTTAACCTGAATTATCTGCCTGACTGTGACCTTTTAACCTGAATTCTCAGCCTGACTGGCCTTTTAATCTGAATTCCCAGCCTGACTGTGGCCTTTTAACCTGAATTCTCTGCCTGACTGTGGCCTTTTAACCTGAATTCTCAGCCTGACTGGCCCTTTAACCTGAATTCTCAGCCTGACTGGCCTTTTAACCTGAATTCTCTGCCTGACTGTGGCCTTTTAACCTGAATTCTATGCCTGACTGTGGCCTTTTAACCTGAATTCTCAGCCTGACTGGCCCTTTAACCTGAATTCTCAGCCTGACTGGCCTTTTAACCTGAATTCTTTGCCTGACTGGCCTTTTAACCTGAATTCTCTGCCTGACTGGCCTTTTAACCTGAATTCTCTGCCTGAATTCTCAGCCTGACTGTGGCCTTTTAACCTGAATTCTCAGCCTGACTGTGGCCTTATAACCTGAATTCTCAGCCTGACTGGCCTTTTAACATGAATTCTCAGCCTGACTGTGGCCTTTTAACCTGAATTCTCTGCCTGACTGTGGCCTTTTAACCTGAATTCTCAGCCTGACTGAAATATCAAATCAAGTTTTATTGGTCACACACACACATGGTTAGCAGATGTTATTTTGAGTGTAGCGAAATGTTTGTGCTTCTGGCGCAGCAATATCTAATATGTAATCTGACAACAACTACCTAATACACAAATCTAAGTAAAGGAATGGAATAAGAATATATAAATATAAATATATGGATGAGCAATGACCGAGCGGCTTAGGCATGATGCAGTAGATGGTATAAAATACAGTATATACAGTACATGTACAAGAAGCAATGCAAGATATGTAAACATTATTAAAGTGGCATTATTAAAGTGACTAGTGATACATTTATTAAATTGGCCAATGATTTCAAGTCTGTATGTAGACAGCAGCCTCTTTGTGTTAGTGATGGCTGTTTAACAGTCTGATGGCCTTGAGATAGAAGCTGTTTTTCAGTCTCTCGGTCCCTGCTTTGATGCACCTGTACTGACCTCGCCTTCTGGATGATAGCGGGGTAAACAGGCAGTGGCTCGGATGGTTGTTGTCCTTGGTTATCTTTTTGGCCTTCCTGTGACATCGGGTGCTGTAGGTGTCCTGGAGGGCAGGTAGTTTGCCCCCGGTGATGCGTTGGGCAGACCACACTACCCTCTGGAGAGCCCTGCGGTTGTGGGCGGTGCAGTTGCCATACCTCAGTGATACAGCCCGACAGGATGCTCTCGATTGTGCATCTGTAAAAGTTTGTGAAGGTTTTAGATGACAAGACAAATTTCTTCAGCCTCCTGAGGTTGAAGAGGCACTGTTGCGCCTTCTTCACCACACTATCTATGAGGTGGACCATTTTAGTTTGTCCGTGATGTGTACGCTGAGGAACTTAAAACTTTTCACCTTCTCCACTGCTGTCCCGTCGATGTGGATAGGGGGGGGGGCTCCCTCTGCTGTTTACTGAAGTCCACGATCATCTCCTTTGTTTTGTTGAATAAGAGGTTAAATTGAAGTGGGTCTAAAGTGGGTCTAGGGTGACAGGTGATATGATCCTTAACTAGCCTCTCAAAGCAATTCATGATGACAGATAGTCATTTAGTTCAGTTACCTTTGCCTTATTGGGTACAGGAACAATGGCGGCCATCTTGAAGCATGTGGGGACAGCAGACTGGGATAGGGAGAGATTGAATATGTTTGTAAACACACCAGCCAGCTGGTCTGCGCATGCTCTGAGGACGCGGCTAGGGATGCTGTCTGGGCTGGCAGCCTTGCGAGGTTTAACACGTTTAAATGTCTTACTCACATCGGCCAAGGAGAAGGAGAGCCCACAGTCCTTGGTAGCGGGCCGCGTCGGGGCACTGTGTTATCCTCAAAGCGGGCAAAGAAGGTGTTTAGTTTGTCTGGAAGTAAGACGTCGGTGTCCATGACGTGGTTGCTTATCTTTTTGTAGGGTGTGATTGTCTGTAGACCCTGCCACATATGTCTCGTATCTGAGCCGTTGAATTGCAACTCCAATTTGTCCCTATACTGACATTTCGCTTGTTTGATTTCCTTGAGGAGGGAACAACTACACTGTTTGTATTCGGCCATATTCCCGGTCAACTTTCCATGGTTAAATGCGGTGGTTTGCGTTTTCAGTTTTGCTCAAATGCTGAATTTCAATCAGCTCAAAGAACAGTGCCTGAGTGTGGCAGTGTTTGGCTCTGGATAAGAGTGCCAGCTAAATGACTAAAATGTCAAATGTAGATTTTCCACAGCAACTCTGTTGATTATTCTCTACCCTCTGTGCATGTGGTGGTCTACGGTGTTAGCCATGCTCTCACTAACCCTCATGTTTTCTCTTTCTCTGTGTCCCCTTCCAGAGGGCCTGAGGTTGAGGACACTCTGGCCTGACACCGAGACTTTCATTTTCAATCAAGACAATGTTAGAGATTTAATGTATGCTTTTATATGACCTATATATCTGTATTACAGACAGCAAGTCAAATAAAGATTAGTGCAAACAGGAATTGTGACTTCTTTCCCTAATGATTTCCTAAGGCTAAGGTATTTAGGCAGTTATCAGTTATTCCACACCAAGGCTAGATGAGGCTGGATGGCAACAACACCACACACAACTACAATGCAACTAATTAATCTCATTGGTACATGACTGCTCAGTCTGTTGAATATTCAATCAATGGAAAGATGGATTTCTTGTCTGAATAAACATTGTATTAAACCTTAAACAGCAACACGCACAGTAAAGGAAGTTTATAAAATAAAGTCATTGACAGGAAAAGTGATTTACTACATCAATTATAGTCACAGCCTTTCCCGTTCGTGTGATTAACTGGGGGAATGGGATGGAGAAATGGTTTACTGTACAGTAGACGGGGTGGGGCTCAACAGGCATCCCAAAGGGCACCCTATTCCCTATTACTTTTTCCTGTGTAATGGGGCTCTGGTCTAAAGTAGAGCACTATGTATAGGGAATAGGGTGCCCTTTGGGATACAACCCATCTGTTGATGAAGCCACCTGAAATGGATGGCTGCATACCAATCATCCATCTCTGTCCTCGTGGATAATAAGGTGAAGAAACAGTCCATGTCAACCAGGACCAACTTTTTAAAGAAATACAATTTATTTCCATCTCTAGTTCAGTAAAATGAGTCGTTTTTTTTCTGGTCACAAGCTACTCCAGAAAATTGCGGTAAACAGCGCCACACTCAGGCAGAAAAAGTGATATTCTATTCCAACCAGGCCTGTCTTTTCAAAGAAAACACAATTTAATTCTCTCCATTTGAGCAAAAGAAGTGGTTTTGTCGTGATCACAAGAAAATCCAAACAATTCAGATAAAGAGCGCCACAGTCAAGCAGAAAAATCTGAACGTTCTATCACATAGTGAGAACAATTAGTTTCTCTGGTTACTTTGAAATAGTTTTTAAAAAGTTAATGAATAGATGACATTCACTCAGGGGTGCAAAGTAAAAATATTTTGAAGTACTTTACTTTTTAAAAAAACTTTTACTGAAGTATGACAATTGGGCACTTTTTCCTCCACTGCATTCACTGCTATAAACCTGTCTCGAATATAAATCTCACAGTTTACACAGACTCCCCACGGACCTTTGACAATACATCTCTGTGTGAAAAGGCATCCCATGGTCTGTTTTGTCAACGAACTCAATGTACTCCAAACACTGGTGGTAACCATACGATCCCAATAATTTACTGTATGTAGCCTAGTAAACGATGCCCCCCTCTAGTATGTTCTGTTGCAAACTGTCTGGGACTCGTTTCCTTGTTTACGACTGAAAGATATTTGACATATCAAGTCAAAGACGAAATGAACCTCAAAACACCGGTCTCAAATGTATAAGCATAACTAGGCTACACAGAACCATGGAGAGGCATTTCACCATATTAAACCGTGTCCCAGTCCAACATGCCTAGCTCTGCCCACTGGGGCATGGCTTATGGAGGGCTCTTTGAAATCAGCGCTCCTATCGTTGTGTTCCACCGGGTCCAGTTATCTCACAACGCCGGCTTCAAACAGCTTCAAAGAAGCGGACACCAACTGTTTCACACACAGCCACTGTGTGATGCAAAATGGCCTAATGTTCTCACACAACAGCCTAATGTTCTCACACAACGGCCTAATGTTCTCACACAACGGCCTAATGTTCTCACACAACGGCCTAATGTTCTCACACAACGGCCTAATGTTCTCACACAACAACGGCCTGATGTTCTCACACAACGGCCTAATGTTCTCACACAACGGCCTAATGTTCTCACACAACAGCCTAATGTTCTCACACAACGGCCTAATGTTCTCACACAACAGCCTAATGTTCTCACACAACGGCCTAATGTTCTCACACAACAACCTAATGTTCTCACACAACAACCTAATGTTCTCACACAACGGCCTAATGTTCACACACAACGGCCTAATGTTCACACACAACGGCCTAATGTTCTCACACAACGGCCTAATGTTCTCACACAACAGCCTAATGTTCTCACACACAACGGCCTGATGTTCTCACACAACGGCCTAATGTTCTCACACAACGGCCTAATGTTTTCACACAACAGCCTAATGTTCTCACACAACGGCCTAATGTTCTCACATAACAACGGCCTAATGTTCTCACCCTAATGTTCTCACACACAACGGCCTAATGTTCTCACACAACGGCCTAATGTTCTCACACAACAACGGCCTAATGTTCTCACCCTAATGTTCTCACACAACGGCCTAATGTTCTCACACAACGGCCTAATGTTCTCACACAACGGCCTAATGTTCTCACACACAACGGCCTAATGTTCTCACACAACAACCTAATGTTCTCACACAACGGCCTAATGTTCTCACACAACGGCCTAATGTTCTCACACACAACGGCCTAATGTTCTCACACAACAACCTAATGTTCTCACACAACAGCCTAATGTTCTCACACACAACAACCTAATGTTCTCACACACAACAACCTAATGTTCTCACCCTAATGTTCTCACACAACGGCCTAATGTTCTCACACACAACGGCCTAATGTTCTCACACAACGGCCTAATGTTCTCACACAACAACCTAATGTTCTCACCCTAATGTTCTCACACAACAACCTAATGTTCTCACACACAACAACCTAATGTTCTCACCCTAATGTTCTCACACACAACGGCCTAATGTTCTCACACAACAACCTAATGTTCTCACCCTAATGTTCTCACACAACAACCTAATGTTCTCACACACAACAACCTAATGTTCTCACACACAACGGCCTAATGTTCTCACACAACGGCCTAATGTTCTCACACAACAGCCTAATGTTCTCACACAACTGCCTAATGTTCTCACACAACAGCCTAATGTTCTCACACAACGGCCTAATGTTCTCACACAACAACCTAATGTTCTCACACAACGGCCTAATGTTCTCACACAACGGCCTAATGTTCTCACACAACGGCCTAATGTTCTCACACAACAGCCTAATATTTTCACACCATGGCCTAATGTTCTCACACAACAACCTAATGTTCTCACACAACGGCCTAATGTTCTCACACAACAACCTAATGTTCTCACACAACGGCCTAATGTTCTCACACAACAACCTAATGTTCTCACACAACTGCCTAATGTTCTCACACAACAGCCTAATATTTTCACACCATGGCCTAATGTTCTCACACAACAACCTAATGTTCTCACACAACGGCCTAATGTTCTCACACAACAACCTAATGTTCTCACACAACGGCCTAATGTTCACACACAACAGCCTAATGTTCTCACACAACGGCCTAATGTTCTCACACAACAGCCTAATGTTCTCACACAACGGCCTAATGTTCTCACACAACGGCCTAATGTTCTCACACAACAGCCTAATGTTCTCACACAACTGCCTAATGTTCTCACACAACAGCCTAATGTTTTCACACAACGGCCTAATGTTCTCACACAACAACCTAATGTTCTCACACAACGGCCTAATGTTCTCACACAACAACCTAATGTTCTCACACAACGGCCTAATGTTCACACACAACAGCCTAATGTTCTCACACAACGGCCTAATGTTCTCACACAACGGCCTAATGTTCTCACACAACAGCCTAATGTTCTCACACAACGGCCTAATGTTCTCACACAACGGCCTAATGTTCTCACACAACGGTCTAATAACAGATATCTGTCAGAGAAACATCAAGAGTAGACTGATGATGTCACAGTGTCTAACCCCCCCCCCCCCCCTCTTTTCTTCAGTCCATATGTTCCAAAACCAACCTTTACAAACATCAGCCACTACGTCATCTGGTCAGTCCAGCAATCATGGAGCTAGAAGAGAACCCAAACTGCCTTTTATAGGCTTCATTCCTGTAGACTGTTAGCCTCGTACAAATCATCCTGATCTCTCAAGCTTACATTCTGTTTCGCTACATACATCCTTTTAGCCGAAACAATATGTACGTATGATCAGGATGGTTCATACAAGGCTAGTAGGCTGTGGCCTATGCCTGTCGATTCACATTGCACAACACAATAATGGACTATTGTTTTGTTTATTATCCCATGAAACAGTAGGCCTACATCACTACTACTAGACCTATTAGACTAGGTTACACTTGAAAACAAAAGAAAGAAAGAAAGAAAGAAAGAAAGAAAGAAAGAAAGAAAGAAAGAAAGAAAGAAAGAAAGAAAGAGAAGAGAGAGACAGAGAGAGAGACAGAGAGAGAGACAGAGAGAGAGAGAGAGACAGACAGAGAGACAGAGAGACAGAGAGAGAGAGAGAGAGAGAGAGAGAGACAGAGAGACTGGACTACCTTTATTTAACCAGGTAGGCCAGTTGAGAACAGGTTCTCATTTACAACTGCGACCTGGCCAAGATAAAGTAAAGCAGTGAGACAAAAACATCAACACAGAGTTACACATGGAATAAACAAACATACAGTCAATAACACAATAGAAAAATATATGTACAGTGTGTGTAAATGTAGAAGAGTAGGGAGGTAAGGCAATAAATAGGCCATAGAGGTGAAATAATTACAGTTTAGCGTTAACACTGGAGTGATAGATGTGCAGAGGATGATGTGCAAGTAGAGATACTGTGGTGCAAAAGAGCAAGAGGGTAAGTAATAATATGGGGATGAGGTAGTTGGGTGTGCTATTTACAGATGGGCTGTGTACAGGTACAGTGATCGGTAAGTTGCTCTGACAGCTGATGCTTAAAGTTAGAGAGGGAGATTTTTGCAATTCGTTCCAGTCGTTGGCAAGAGAACTGGAAGGAAAGGCAGCCAAAAGAAGTGTTGGCTTTGGGAATGACCAGTGAATTATACCTGCTGGAGCGCGTGCTACGGGTGGGTGTTGCTATGGTGACCAGTGAGCTGAGATAAGATGGGGCTTTACCTAGCAAAAACTTATAGATGACCTGAAGCCAGTGGGTTTGGCTACGAATATGTAGTGAGGGCCAGCCAACGAGAGCATACAGGTCACGGTGGTGGTTAGTATATGGGGCTTTGGTGACAAAACGGACGGCACTGTGATAGACTACATCCAGTTTGTTGAGTAGAGTGTTGGAGGCTATTTTGTAAATGACATTGCCGAAGTCAAGGATCAGTAGGATAGTCAGTTTTACGAGGGTATATTTGGCAGCATGAGTGAAGGAGGCTTGTTGCAAAATAGTACGCTGATTCTAGAATTTATTTTGGATTAGAGATGCGTAATGTGAGTCTGGAAGGAGAGTTTGTAGTCTATCCAGACACCTAGGTATTTATAGTTGTCCAGAACCATAAGTCAGAACCATCCAGAGTAGTGATGCTGGACGGGCAACAATCGGTTGAAGAGAGAAAGAAAGAAAGAAAAGGAAAGAGAGAAGGAAAGAGAAAAATAAAGAAAAAGACAGAAAGAAAAATAGAAAGAAAGAGAAACATGAAGAAAAATAACATGGAACCTTTTCTGACAAGAAATCTTGGAGATGCAACCAAATGATATGCAAATACACATGGTGCTGCTGACCAACAATGAACTGAAGTACATTTTTCCAAATTGCTACATTTCCTTATCAGTTATTAGTTGAATATTACATGTTACAATTGACAATACGGCATGTATAGCCCCTCATAGCCCTCCTTCATTATCCTCCGTCTTGAACAGTAGTCCATTGAAAAGCGACCTTGTTCCTTTAAGATTCGACCGTCAGCCATCAACGGGTCAGTCTGTTCTTTGTTGAAGAGAGAGCGAGTTGAGGTTGATGTTTTGGGGACTGAGCACAAGTCGTGCATAATATCATCCGAACAGCACAGAACGCCTCTGTTGAGCGCACATCCTACCAGAGACAACATGGGTAAGTTATCTACGTTTGTTAAGGTACCTCTAATAGGCTATTTATAGCCAACCAACCACAAACAAACTATACGTTTTCTTTGGTATTCTTTTAATGATTTTCACATTATAACATATACTATTAGGCAATGGCTGGCATGGAAGGGTAAGATTGCCTATACTCACTGGTGATGCCAGTACTATGTAATTAATGTAACGCTTCTAGAGGCACACATACTGGCCTACTTTTCAGAAGTGCTTTGTCGCGTTTGCTTTCACTTACAATTTCTTCTTCTTTTTTTTTTTTACCGAAATACCGCGTTTTAAGTAGTATTTGTTTGAGGAAAGTAGCAGGTGAGTTAATTATAGGCTACTTTGCAACAAGTTGAACAAAATGGGCTTCGGTTCCTAAAAATGTTAAACTTGCTTCCTCGGGCATACTGTGCTGTGATGTAACTGAGAAGTTAATTGAGGTTCCTAATAGGTCCGTATGTTTATTCGGATTGTTGAGGGCCTTTTGAGGTCAGAACAGTGTAAATAGAGACAAGTGAAACTGTTTAAACTAGAGTGAGAACCCCTGCACCTGTTGCTGGGTGACTATGCTATTTTCCTTCCTCTGTGTACTGAGAAGTGCTGCTATTTTGTCAAAATAACAGAATCGCTTGAACATAAGTATTGAGACGATAAAAGTAAAGTGTTGATTATCAAGTGTTGGTTATCACTGCATGTGCTGGCGGTTAGTCAGTGTTCTTTCATTGGCAAACTTTTTAATTGGTTTAAAACTCATTTCCAAACTGGTGTTGTTATGCAACCTGGAAGACGGTCTGATCTCTGGCTCACACACACAACCCTGGAATCGCCGAGTGCATGTGTGTGCTTCCTCTTCCTGCCATCTGTTATAATTGTACCAGCTCCAGCCAGTCTTCTGAGATCTTTCCCCACTTCCACCTCAGACTATTGGATATCCCTCTGGTTGTCACAAGCCTCCTTCTGCTCCTATAAACCCCAGTGGGGGTGCTGGAGGTGGCTCTGGCTATTGTTTGCTTGACATTGGTGGCCCTTGTCTTCCCACACTGCACCGGGACAAAGAACATTGTCTCTGTAGTCACACAAGCAGCCTCTCTCTTCTTCGTCTCTCTTTTGCTGTCCTCCATATTTTCTCACTGTCTCCATGGTGTGAGCTGGGGTTAGTGTTGGGACAAACGGACAGATCCTCACGTCCTAACGGCCCATTCACAGCACATGACTCTGGGGAAGAATGCCCCGTATCTAGCAGACAGACCAAACACTACTGTGCATAGAAAACAGAACAGTCCAAGGCCTCGGAGTAACTCAGGGATGAGCTATTTTACGACCACAGCTGAATAGTGTAATAACGGTAGCCAGATCCTTCCAGTGTACAGCTGTTGTTTATCCATCCATGTAGTGGCGTTATGTTCATTAACACTCTCCTGGTGGTGTTATAGCCTGTCTTTGTTGTTGTGACTGCTGTAGTAAGTGCCTGGGAGGATTGCCCTATGCTTCTCTACAGGTAACCCATACGTAACCCTACATTAACCCCTATGTCGTTATGTCCTGTCCTATAGGTTGTTATGACTGCTGTATGAAGTGCCTGGGAGGAGTACCATATTGCTCCCTGGTGGCCACTCTGCTGTGTTTCTCTGGGATAGCTCTGTTCTGTGGCTGTGGTCACCAGGCCCTCACTGAGATGGAGAGACTCATCGAGAGATACTTCGCCCGTAACCTACAGGACTACAGTACCCTGGCCTACCTGTGAGTGGCTCAAAGGCTATTGCTTTACCCCCCCCCCCCCCCCCCCCCAGGACCAGGATTGGCCACCTCTGGTTTAGATGTCCCCTAGGTCTGCTGTATAACTATTTTCAACTAAATGGTAGACCTACTGACCTCTGTACTGATGTGTTGTGATACTTTTTTCCCTCCTCTTCTCCCCCCTGCCCCTCCGCCTCTCTGTTCTCCCCCCTGCCCCTCCGCCTCTCTGTTCTGCCCCTCCGCCTCTCTGTTCTCCCCCTCCGCCTCTCTGTTCTGCCCCCTGCCCTGCTGCCTCTCTGTTCTGCCCCCTGCCCCTCCGCCTCTCTGTTCTGCCCCTCCGCCTCTCTGTTCTCCCCCTCCGCCTCTCTGTTCTGCCCCCTGCCCTGCTGCCTCTCTGTTCTGCCCCCTGCCCCTCCGCCTCTCTGTTCTGCCTCTCTGTTCTGCCCCCTGCCCCTCCGCCTCTCTGTTCTGCCTCTCTGTTCTCCCCCCTGCCCCTCCGCCTCTTTGTTCTGCCCCTCTGCCTCTCTGTTCTCCACCCTGCCCCTCTGCCTCTCTGTTCTCCACCCTGCCCCTCTGCCTCTCTGTTCTGCCCCCTGCCCTGCTGCCTCTCTGTTCTGCCCCCTGCCCCTCCGCCTCTCTGTTCTGCCCCCTGCCCCTCCGCCTCTCTGTTCTGCCTCTCTGTTCTCCCCCCTGCCCCTCCGCCTCTCTGTTCTCCCCCGCCGCCTCTCTGTTCTCCCCCCTGCCCCTCTGCCTCTCTGTTCTGCCTCTCTGTTCTCCCCCCTGCCCCTCCGCCTCTCTGTTCTGCCTCTCTGTTCTCCCCCCTGCCCCTCCGCCTCTCTGTTCTGCCTCTCTGTTCTCCCCCCTGCCCCTCTGCCTCTCTGTTCTCCCCCCTGCCCCTCCGCCTCTCTGTTCTGCCTCTCTGTTCTCCCCCCTGCCCCTCCGCCTCTCTGTTCTGCCCCTCCGCCTCTCTGTTCTCCCCCCTGCCCCTCCGCCTCTCTGTTCTGCCTCTCTGTTCTCCCCCCTGCCCCTCTGCCTCTCTGTTCTGCCTCTCTGTTCTCCCCCCTGCCCCTCTGCCTCTCTGTTCTGCCCCTCTGCCTCTCTGTTCTGCCCCCTGCCCTGCTGCCTCTCTGTTCTGCCCCCTGCCCCTCCGCCTCTCTGTTCTGCCTCTCTGTTCTCCCCCCTGCCCCTCCGCCTCTCTGTTCTCCCCCCTGCCCCTCCGCCTCTCTGTTCTGCCCCTCCGCCTCTCTGTTCTGCCCCTCCGCCTCTCTGTTCTGCCCCTCCGCCTCTCTGTTCTGCCCCTCCGCCTCTCTGTTCTCCCCCCTGCCCCTCTGCCTCTCTGTTCTGCCCCCTGCCCTGCTGCCTCTCTGTTCTGCCCCCTGCCCCTCTGCCTCTCTGTTCTGCCCCCTGCCCTGCTGCCTCTCTGTTCTCCCCCCTGCCCCTCTGCCTCTCTGTTCTGCCCCCTGCCCTGCTGCCTCTCTGTTCTGCCCCCTGCCCCTCTGCCTCTCTGTTCTCCACCCTGCCCCGCTGCCTCTCTGTTCTCCCCCCTGCCCCTCTGCCTCTCTCCCCCCTGCCCCGCTGCCTCTCTGTTCTGCCCCCTGCCCCTCCGCCTCTCTGTTCTCCCTCCGCCTCTCTGTTCTCCCTCCGCCTCTCTGTTCTCCCTCCGCCTCTCTGTTCTCCCTCCGCCTCTCTGTTCTCCCCCCTGCCCCTCCGCCTCTCTGTTCTCCCTCTGCCTCTCTGTTCTGCCCCTCCGCCTCTCTGTTCTCCCCCCTGCCCCTCCGCCTCTCTGTTCTGCCTCTCTGTTCTCCCCCCTGCCCCGCCACCTCTCTGTTCTCCACCCTGCCCCGCTGCCTCTCTGTTCTCCCCCCTGCCCCTCTGCCTCTCTCCCCCCTGCCCCGCTGCCTCTCTGTTCTGCCCCTCCGCCTCTCTGTTCTCCCTCCGCCTCTCTGTTCTCCCTCCGCCTCTCTGTTCTCCCTCCGCCTCTCTGTTCTCCCTCCGCCTCTCTGTTCTCCCTCCGCCTCTCTGTTCTCCCTCCGCCTCTCTGTTCTCCCTCCGCCTCTCTGTTCTCCCTCCGCCTCTCTGTTCTGCCCCTCCGCCTCTCTGTTCTCCCCCCTGCCCCTCCGCCTCTCTGTTCTGCCTCTCTGTTCTCCCCCCTGCCCCTCCGCCTCTCTGTTCTGCCCCTCTGCCTCTCTGTTCTCCACCCTGCCCCGCTGCCTCTCTGTTCTCCCTCCTGCCCCTCTGCCTCTCTCCCTCCTGCCCCGCTGCCTCTCTGTTCTCCCCCCTGCCCCGCTGCCTCTCTCCCCCCTGCCCCGCTGCCTCTCTGTTCTCCCCCCTGCCCCTCTGCCTCTCTGTTCTCACCCCTGCCCCTCCGCCTCTCTGTTCTCCCCCCTGCCCTGCTGCCTCTCTGTTCTCCCCGCTGCCTCTCTGTTCTCCCCGCTGCCTCTCTGTTCTCCCCGCTGCCTCTCTGTTCTCCCCGCTGCCTCTCTGTTCTCCCCCCTGCCTCTCTGTTCTCCCCCCTGCCTCTCTGTTCTCCCCCCTGCCTCTCTGTTCTCCCCCCTGCCTCTCTGTTCTCCCCCCTGCCTCTGTTCTCCCCCCTGCCCCTCCGCCTCTCTGTTCTGCCCCTCCGCCTCTCTGTTCTGCCCCTCCGCCTCTCTGTTCTGCCCCTCCGCCTCTCTGTTCTCCCCCCTGCCCCTCCGCCTCTCTGTTCTCCCACCGCCTCTCTGTTCTCCCTCCGCCTCTCTGTTCTCCCCCCTGCCCCTCCGCCTCTCTGTTCTCCCCCCTGCCCCTCCGCCTCTCTGTTCTCCCCCCTGCCCCTCCGCCTCTCTGTTCTCCCCCCTGCCCCTCCGCTTCTCTGTTCTCCCCCCTGCCCCTCCGCCTCTCTGTTCTCCCCCCTGCCCCTCCGCCTCTCTGTTCTCCCCCCTGCCCCTCCGCCTCTCTGTTCTCCCCCCTGCCCCGCCGCCTCTCTGTTCTCCCCCCTGCCCCTCCGCCTCTCTGTTCTGCCCCTCCGCCTCTCTGTTCTCCCCCCTGCCCCTCTGCCTCTCTGTTCTCCCCCCTGCCCCTCTGCCTCTCTGTTCTGCCCCTCTGCCTCTCTGTTCTCCCCCCTGCCCCTCTGCCTCTCTGTTCTGCCCCTCTGCCTCTCTGTTCTCCCCCCTGCCCCTCTGCCTCTCTGTTCTGCCCCTCTGCCTCTCTGTTCTCCCCCCTGCCCCTCTGCCTTTCTGTTCTGCCCCTCTGCCTCTCTGTTCTCCCCCCTGCCCCTCTGCCTCTCTGTTCTCCCCCCTGCCCTGCTGCTTCTCTGTTCTGCCCTCTGCCTCTCTGTTCTTCCCCCTGCCTCTCTGTTCTGCCCCTCCGCCTCTCTGTTCTCCCCCCTGCCCCTCTGCCTCTCTGTTCTGCCTCTCTGTTCTCCCCCCTGCCCTGCTGCCTCTCTGTTCTCCCCCCTGCCCTGCTGCCTCTCTGTTCTGCCCCTCCGCCTCTCTGTTCTCCCCCTCCGCCTCTCGGTTCTCCCTCCTGTACTTCCTTCTCTTTCTACATAGTATCCAGTACTTCCAGTATGTTATCTATTTCTTGGCTTCATTCTTCTTCCTCTACTGCATCATACTGCTGGCGGAGGGATTCTACACCACCAGCGCCACCAAGCAGACCTTCGGAGAGTTCAGGAGCACCCTGTGTGGACGATGTCTTAGTAGCACGGTGAGAGAGTGGGGGAATGGTGGAGGTGTGAGGGTAACAGGGTGGGGGTGTGACGGTAACAGGGTGGGGGAGTGAGGGTAACAGGGTGGGGTGGAGGTGTGAGGGTAACAGGGTGGGGGTGTGACGGTAACAGGGTGGAGGAGTGAGGGTAACAGGGTGGGGTGGAGGTGTGAGGGTAACAGGGTGGGGTGGAGGTGTGAGGGTAACAGGGTGGGGTGGAGGTGTGAGGGTAACAGGGTGGGGTGGAGGTGTGAGGGTAACAGGGTGGGGGTGTGACGGTAACAGGGTGGAGGAGTGAGGGTAACAAGGTGGGGTGGAGGTGTGAGGGTAACAGGGTGGGGTGGAGGTGTGAGGGTAACAGGGTGGGGTGGAGGTGTGAGGGTAACAGGGTAACAGGGTGGAGGTGTGAGGGTATCAGGGTGGGGGTGTGACGGTAACAGGGTGGGGGAGTGAGGGTAACAGGGTGGGGTGGAGGTAACAGGGTGGGGGAGTGAGGGTAACAGGGTGGGGTGGAGGTGTGAGGGTAACAGGGTGGGGTGTGACGGTAACAGGGTGGAGGAGTGAGGGTAACAGGGTGGGGTGGAGGTGTGAGGGTAACAGGGTGGGGTGGAGGTGTGAGGGTAACAAGGTGGGGTGGAGGTGTGAGGGTAACAGGGTGGGGTGGAGGTGTGAGGGTAACGGGGTGGGGTGGAGGTGTGAGGGTATCAGGGTGGAGGTGTGACGGTAACAGGGTGGGGTGAAGGTAGAGTGGGGGCTGAGGCTAGTGGGATGGAGGTAAGAGAGTGAGGGCTGAGGTAAGAGAGTGAGGGCTGAGGTAAGAGAGTGAGGCCTGAGGTAAGAGAGTGAGGGTCAGTTTGAGGGTGGAGATGAGCGCTCAACAAAACGGATTCATTTTTGGCCTGTTATGATTCATAAACATCCATCTCTCTCTCCCTTCATCTCCAGTTTATATTGATAACGTACCTGCTGGTGGTGGTGTGGCTATTGGTGTTTGCCTTCTCTGCCTTGCCTGTCTACTTCTTCTACAACATGGACACTACCTGCCACACCATCACCGTCCTGACTGAGAAGAACCCAGCTAGCATCAACCAGCTCTGTATTGACGCCAGGCAGTACGGTAAGGACATCAAACCTTCCCTCACTGTAGTTCTCTATACGACCTAATCATCTATATGTAGACCTTCCCTCACTGTAGTTCTCTATATGACCTAATCATCTATATGTAGACCTCACTGTAGTTCTCTATATGACCTAATCATCTATATGTAAACCTGACCTCACTGTAGTTCTCTATATGACCTAATCATCTATATGTAGACCTGACCTCACTGTAGTTCTCTATATGACCTAATCATCTATATGTAAACCTGACCTCACTGTAGTTCTCTATACGACCTAATCATCTATATGTAGACCTTCCCTCACTGTAGTTCTCTATATGACCTACTCATCTATATGTAAACCTTCCCTCACTGTAGTTCTCTATACGACCTAATCATCTATATGTAAACCTTCCCTCACTGTAGTTCTCTATACGACCTAATCATCTATATGTAGACCTTCCCTCACTGTAGTTCTCTATATGACCTAATCATCTATATGTAGACCTTCCCTCACTGTAGTTCTCTATACGACCTAATCATCTATATGTAAACCTTCCCTCACTGTAGTTCTCTATATGACCTAATCATTCATGTAGATTCCGAGTGCTCAATTCATTAAAATCTACTCTGGAAATCTGGAGTGACGTTTCCAACTACAGAAGCTGAAAATTGACAGCAGAGAATCAGAAGTATTTTTTCCATTTCTTTCAGGGCTTCTACCATGGAATGCGTTGCCAGGCAAGGCTTGTGGAATGACACTATCCACTGTCTGCACAACCAGAGAGGTCAGTCATACAGTTTCTCTCATGATGAGACTTGGCAGACACAAGGAAATAAAGTGTGTCTAGAATGTCGCCGTGTGTCTAGAGCGTCGGCGTGTGTCTAGAGCGTCGGCGCGTGTCTAGAGCGTCGGCGCGTGTCTAGAGCGTCGGCGCGTGTGTCTAGAGCGTCGGCGCGTGTGTCTAGAGCGTCGCCGCGTGTGTCTAGAGCGTCGCCGCGTGTCTAGGGCGTCGCCGCGTGTCTAGAGCGTCGCCGCGTGTCTAGAGCGTCGGCGCGTGTCTAGAGCGTCGGCGCGTGTCTAGAGCGTCGCCGCGTGTCTAGGGCGTCGCCGCGTGTCTAGGGCGTCGCCGCGTGTCTAGGGCGTCGCCGCGTGTCTAGGGCGTCGCCGCGTGTCTAGGGCGTCGCCGCGTGTCTAGGGCGTCGCCGCGTGTCTAGGGCGTCGCCGCGTGTCTAGGGCGTCGCCGCGTGTCTAGGGCGTCGCCGCGTGTCTAGGGCGTCGCCGCGTGTCTAGGGCGTCGCCGCGTGTCTAGGGCGTCGCCGCGTGTCTAGAGCGTCGCCGCGTGTCTAGAGCGTCGACGTGTGTCTAGAATTGACACATGGTTACTTTGACTCATCTCTGATTTTGTTATTTTACAGTTCCGTCTGACCTACGACCTGTACATCGCAACGTTTGCCGGGGCTGGCATCACACTCTTGGCGCTGGTGAGTGACCCTGCCCTAATCTCTTAACTGGGAGCAGATTGGCTACAGCCTTACAATAGAGTTGTGTCCCATGTGACATAGTCAGTGTAGGTGTTCAGGAATGGCAGGCCTCCATGGCTGATGAGTCTCACTGTAGCTCTCTGTTCTTTCACTTCTCAGCTGATTCTGATCATAGAAACACTGTAATAACGTCATAACGGCTGGTACTTTTCCTGCTGGGAAGATCCCATAGTTACATTGCCATATCAGTACACTGTTAATGTAGCCTACTGTAGATTTTCAGCATTACACTGAGATTGTCATGGAACTTGAGGAACATAATAAGTGTGAAATGGTGCTCAATTCTGTATTTTTCTCTTTCCTTTTCTTCAATGCTCTCCTTTCATTCTCTTTCTTTCTCTCTCTTTCTTTCTCTTTCTTTCTCTTTCTCGCTCTCTGTCTCTCTCTCTCTGTGTCTCTCTCTCTCTGTGTCTCTATCTCTCTGTGTCTCTCTCTCTCTCTCTGTGTCTCTCTCTCTCTAGCTCACCTACATGGTGTCCACCACCTATAACTTTGCGTTGCTGCGGTACCTGGGGAGAAAGGGTGTAGGAACACGGTGTTAGACTCTCCATCCGACAGAGACACCCAGAGGGGACACTATGACTCCCTAACACCCCTCTTACCTATCTTCACCACCACCAGTGATCGATACCTTGAGCGAATCCTATTCTGTCCATTTCCCCTTCAAGACCCATCAGCCTTTCCCTGTACTGTCCTCATTGCACAACGGGTGGTTTAGTGGATGTGTTGTTGAGAAACCCAGACGTATACTACCTTTTTCTACTGCTTTGTCAGTCTTTTTCATGTTACGTTTAGTTTGCTCTGAAGCCGTCTTCAAGTTCTGTGTTTCTGTTATTCTCCATGTGTATTTTTGTTGTGTGTCACCAAATGTTTGTAAAGATTGATGTAATCTTCTTCATATACTGAGGTGAGTGTACATGGCATATACACCTCCCATGTTTTATCTTTCCTTATTTTTAAAAATAAATCACATGTAAAACCTAACTAATAATTTTGGTAACATAACAAAATGTATATTTGACAAATATCTTCAGTTATAAATGTCACACTGACTCTCATGGTTAGGGACTACTTGCCTAGTTTAGGCTATGGGATTCTAATCTGTTACTATGGGTACCATCCCTCACATCTGGTTGCCATGGTGCCAGACAAGTGTGCATTTGCAGTTCTTCTCTCTGACCTCAGGTCCTTTTCTCACGGGCAGCAGAAAGGCCTCAACAATGGAGGCCGCCCCCCTTAGAACTTCTTAGAAAACTAACCAATCAGAGGGGGTTCCTAGGGTCCACCTGCCCGGGCCCCCGGGTGGGAGGTGGAACGGGAGGGGGGGGGGGGTCTGTGTGACAAGGCCCCTTTGTTACTATAAGGACCTTAGTCTGTGGCAAGGGTCATATTGAATGTCTTTGGGAGAATGTCTTCATGACAAAGACAGGGAAAAAGGCTGAAGTCATCTCTCAATGGCCTGAATACAACCCTGCTGTGACGAACCCACTGCTGCACGACACCCCATCTGTTGGAGGTGATGGACCCTGTGAAGGGACTTGGAAAGAAAAAGGTTAATGTTTGTTTGAATTTGGGGATATCTCATCTGAGAAAAGGGACAGCATTTTTAGTGCTTTTGTGTCAGACTTCTGGTTGGAACAGATGTAGAGAAGTCCTTCATTTCTCTGTCTTTTAATGTTAAGATGGTAAAGTTGTTACAGCTGCTTATTTTTTTAGCAACCTTTTTTATGTTATTTAGAAGATTAAAACCTCTCTTAAGATGCTTTACTCTGATTGGCACCACAGTGAGGTGATTTTAGTATTGCTCTCCCTTCTGGCGGTATTGATGGTATCGTTTGCAAGAGATGAGGTTCCGTTATAGAGGCCAAACGATGCAGTTTGGTCTCTGTAGCTGTCTAGAAAATATGAGTAGTTATTGTATAACACCCCACTACTTACTGTAGATAAATGTACTAATCTTAATTCCAATTTACTTAGCTTTAAACAAAAGACGGCTTCTTTAACTAACAACATATCTTGTAACATACTGTGAGTGTAGGTTATCCAATTGGATGGTTGGTTTTGTGAATTGACAGCTGGTTGTTTATTTGTGTCTTATGAAAACTGTTGGTTTGGTAATAAAAGATGTCCTCTACTTTTTTTAAAAGAAGTTATTCTCTCTTTTCGTTACGACCGGGTATCGAACCCATGATGTCCATGCTACTCTTAAGGCTACTACCATGTGTGTCCTGCCAGCTCCTCGATGGGGCATTTTATTTATTAACATTTATGTCAAGTCTGCCACGGGAAACTAGGCTGCTCATCGCACAAACGTAGCTCACTGAACCAACTCTGTTACACCTCTATCAGTAAATGTGTTGTGAGAAAAGCCTGTTTTTGTGCCTTGATGCTACTGAAGGCCATGTCATCCTGGGGCTGTTTCTCTTCCCCCACAGATCCACTGCTGCCTCCAGCTGGCAGTCAGACAGGTGGCCCTAAAGGAAGAGAGGAGGCAGGAGAAAGACCAGAGGAAAAGCTATGAGCTGTACGGTAGACTGCAGAAGGACATAGGAGGGACACTGCGCTCCCCTTACGCCCCCCACATCATATCTGATAGTCTACCTCCTGACTGACCCCCCCCCTCCCCTTCCAATCCTCCATGGTAACCCCTGAGAACGATCAGTTGGAGCTGACTCCCTAAACTTGAAGTGACCTGTTTCCTGTACCCAGATTTAAACCTAATCCTGGATTTAAAAGCAGTTTCAGTGGAGAATCTCCATTGAGCATGCTTTTTAATCCAGAACTAAACCTACTAATCTGAGTCTGGGAAACTGTCCCGTGAAAGGTTCCTCCCTAATATTGAATACAATTATTTGGTTTACATCCTTAGTCTTTAAACCCACTCACGTTATTATTGTCTTATCCCAGTGGGTGGTTTAGTTTGGAGAGCTGTTGAGATTCCTGCAGAGTATACTTCTACTTTCTCCTGCTTTTGACCTAGCTAGCTGTTCTAGAACCAGGCCCATTGTCAGGATATTATTCCATGTTAAAATATATTCTTTATGTACAGATTATCTGACACTAGCCCACACATGGGCTCTGAAGTCCTATGAAGTTAAGTGTGTTCATTTTGTAGGTTTTACATGACTTGCGTTCCAGTTTAAATTCCCAGTTAGACTTTGAGTTGTACACAGTGGCGATATGTTGGACAAAACAACCCTATTAGGGCCCTGCTTTTATATTTAGTTTCTTTCTCTGAAGGGATGAATTTGATATATAACCTTTCATGTGTTTTGCTTTTCTTTTGGCCAAATCAAGGTAAATAAAGATGTGTTTACTGTGACTATCCCGTTGTTATGATCTGATTGAACCTCAACCACAGAAGTCAGTTCCTGTATTTGGTATGTTGCATGTTTTTGGTTTTATTAGTTGTCGTACATTATTGGATAGTATTCACACCTACATCAGTCTTTCTGCATCCCATATGGCAACCTATTCCCTATATAGTGCCCTCATTTTAACCAGGGGCCATAGGGCCGATTCCCTATATAGTGCCCTCATTTTAACCAGGGGCCATAGGGCCGATTCCCTATATAGTGCCATTTTAACCAGGGGCCATAGGGCTGATTCTCTATATAGTGCCATCATTATAACCAGGGGCTATAGGGCTCTGATAAAGAGTTGTGCACTATTTACAGGGTGCCATTTGGGACGCAGGACTGTAAAGGGACAGTCTTAACCTCCATAGGGCAATGAAGAGGTTAAGGAAGGTTTGATATTGGCGTTACAAGCAAATCAGCAGATATACAGTTATATTCCTACATCAACTCTATGATAGTCAGTTATACACCTCTTACTCAGCTCAAAGCAGGCTAACAAACACTTAGCTGAGGTTAAATGATATTTTAGTCAGTTCGTACAGTAGTATTGAGGATTTCATTGATTGTACAGTTATTTCAGGAATGAAACGAATGCCCTTTTACAATGTACGTGTAGCCATGTCTTGGTGCACTGTGGCAAGCAAATAAACATTACTGTGTACATGTCTTATTCAACATATAGATTAAAAACAGGTCATCAACATTGGTTAGTGGGAGTGAGACAAGACTAGATGGTGAGGAGGACATGAGAACTGTATGTTAAGAGTTTGACAGGGAATATAGTTGACCGTAGCAGTGGAATGTGATGTCTCGTAACAGACGTCCAGCCCTCTTTCTATTGGGTAAAATACATGTTTTTTTCATCTGTTAACACTTTGTTACAGAACATTCCAACTGTACTTGTTGTACTGTTTTTCTGAATACCACAGGTTGAGTAAATTGACAATCAACATCTTCAGTAGATACAGGTGTACCGCGACGTCAGCGTGAACATAACAGTGCTGAAGTTTCAGTGAACGGCTGGTTCTTTCACAGTGGACCCCTCTGCTGTACCAGACAGGCATTTCATTTGAATCGAGAGGCAGATGACTTCCTGTAGATTGGTACCGCACACAAACATAGTCTTTTTAAAGACTAAGACATGTAAGTTGAATCAGTGAATTTCACATGCACGCAAAAATAATGATGTATTGTAGTAGTAATGCAACACCGCATTGGTTGATTAATGTGGTAGGCATAGCAACGGTACCATGGTGACGACTAGGTGAAATACTGGAAACAGACAACTGAAGTGTCAACTGTGGCTTCAGGCATCAGAAGTATTGTATAAACATCAGTAATGCTATTTTCCTTCAAATAAGGTCCTCAAAATGTTCCTTTGAATTTGGCTTCATCATTCAAATCCAGTGAGGGCAGGCCAGCATAGGTCACCCCTGAGGTAAAATAACAGAAAAAAAAACAAGTACCCAAAAATAATGCTTTTAAGATAATCCTCACTTGTGTTTCCCTCTTATCAATACCTACACATTAAAAAAGTACAATTATTTTTCTGTCCGTTCAGGTTGTTTCACATTCAAATAAGACTAATCAACTGGGTAAATCAGAGGAGTAGAGAGGTGGCTATGATATCAGATGAAGGACTGGAATGTTCTTATATTCTGTCTAGAATGTTCTCTGACTGGAATGCTCTACAGCTACCAATGTTCTAGATAATATAAGGTTCTACATAGTTCTGGAACATTCTAGGTTCTGTCAGTGTTCTAGAGCAGGGCCCATGCGGTAGACAGGCAAGGCAGTAGGGCTGAGAAACAAACCATCACTCTTCCTTAGTGACACCCCAAACATAAGTTACAGTGCCTTGCAAAAGTATTCATCCCCTTGGCGTTTTTTCTATTTTGCTGCATTACAACCTGTAATTTAAATGGATTTTTATTTGGATTTCATGTAAGGGACATACACAAAATAGTCCAAATTGGTGAAGTGAAATTTAAAAAAATTGCAAAATGACAACTTTAAAGCAGAAAAGTGATGTGTACATGTGTATTCACCCCCTTTACTATGAAGCCCCTAAATAAGATCTGGTGCAACCAATCACCTTCAGAAGTCACATCATTATTTAAATAAAGTCCACCTGTGTGCAATCTAAGAGTCACATGATCTCAGTGTGTGTGTGTGTATATATATATATATATACACACACACACACACCTGTTCCGAAAGGCCCCAGAGTCTGCAACAACTAAGCAAGGGGCACCATGAAGAACAAGGAGCTCGCCAAACAGGTCAGGGACAAAGTTGTGGAGAAGTATAGATCAGGGTTGGGTTATAAAATATCACAAACTTTAAACATCCCACAGAGCACCATTAAATCCATTATTAAAAAATGGAAAGAATATGGTACCACAACAAACCTGCCTTTAGAGGGCCGTCCACCAAAACTCACGGACCAGGCAAGTAGGACATTAATCAGAGAGGCAACAAAGAGACCATAGATAACCCTGAAGGAGCTGCAAAGCTCCACAGTGGAGATTGGAGTATCAGTCCATAGGACCCCTTTAAGCCGTACACTTCACAGAGCTGTGCTTTACGGAAGAGTGGCCAGAAGAAAAGAAGCAAACATGTTTGGTGTTCGCCAAAAGGCTTGTGGGAGACTCCCGAAACATATGGAAGAAGGTACTCTGGAAAGAATCCCAGTAGCTAGATGTGCCAAGCTTATAGAGACATACCCCAAGAGACATGCAGTTATAATTGCTGCAAAAGGTAGCTCTACAAATTATTGACTTTGGGGGTTAATAGTTATGCACGCTCAAGTTGTCTTATTTCTTGTTTTTTTTTTACCCCAAAAAATATTTTGCATCTTCAAAGTGATAGGCATGTTGGGTAAATGATACCCCCCCCCAACAAACAAAAAATATATATTTTAATTCCAGGTTGTAAGGCAACAAAATAGGAAAAATGCCAAGGGGGTGAATACTGTCACAAGCCACTGTAGATGGTAGAAAACCCACAGAAATATCAGAACCTAAATGAACTAATGAAAAGAAAATGGGGATCAGCTATAAGCCAAACAAAAGAACTGTTACATCTAGAAGGAATACACTTTATTAAGAACATATCATTGGTGTCAAGAGACTAAAAAAATTAAAGGGATCTCACAAAAAAAAACCGGTGTGTACCGTAGTAGGTGAAACTTTGTTAACAAGAAATTTGTGGAGTGGTTGAAAAACGAGGTTTAATAACTCCAACCTAAGTGTATGTAAACTTGAACTGTACCTACCGTAGTAGGTAAGGGATGAAATTAAAACAGGCGTCTCCTGCAACTCTCACACGTAGACATAACACTTCTGATCCAGACAGGCCTAGAAAGCCTAAAGGACGAGAAAATTAACACTTCTGATCCAGACAGACCTAGAAAGCCTAAAGGACGAGAAAATTAACACTTCTGATTCAGACAGGCCTAGAAAGCCTAAAGGACGAGAAAATTAACACTTCTGATCCAGACAGACCTAGAAAGCCTAAAGGACGAGAAAATTAACACTTCTGATCCAGACAGACCTAGAAAGCCTAAAGGACGAGAAAATTAACACTTCTGATTCAGACAGGCCTAGAAAGCCTAAAGGACGAGAAAATTAACACTTCTGATCCAGACAGACCTAGAAAGCCTAAAGGACGAGAAAATTAACACTTCTGATTCAGACAGGCCTAGAAAGCCTAAAGGACGAGAAAATACTGTCGCATCTGGTATAGATACAAACTACCTCAGATATGTACCCAGTGTTGAACAGATATGACAGAACAGAAACATATCTCCCTTTGGAGAAAATCAAACAAATAAAATCCCTTTTTGTGCAGTAAGCATTTGTCCTGGTACAGTAATGTGTGCAATCAATGTTGTCAGTTCTTAAACAAGATGTGACTGGATCAAGTCCAGCTTCATGTAGAGGTCTATGTCAGTGTATTAAATATGTATATGTATTGTATTAAATGATATTCCACTGGTCAGTCAACACACCATGTCTATATGTATTGTATTAAATGATATTCCTCTGGTCAGTCAACACACCATGTCTATATGTATTGTATTAAATGATATTCCTCTGGTCAGTCAACACACCATGTCTATATGTATTGTATTAAATGATATTCCTCTGGTCAGTCAACACACCATGTCTATATGTATTGTATTAAATGATATTCCTCTGGTCAGTCAACACACCATGTCTATATGTATTGTATTAAATGATATTCCTCTGGTCAGTCAACACACCATGTCTATATGTATTGTATTAAATGATATTCCTCTGGTCAGTCAGCCAACCACTGTCATGAGACCTGACAGTGTGATAGAATCGTGTTCTGGTCAAAGTACCTAAGACCTTAGAAGACTTAGCAGACAGACAGATAAAGAAATGAATGAGAATGTTGCTGTGCCACAAGCAGCCTGTGCTCTTGGAGAGGAGAACAGAAAGGACACATGAATATTATCAGATTAAAATGACTGTTCTGTAAGAGGGCTAGGGTAGCCTAGTGGTTAGAGCTTTGGACTCGTAACCGGAAGGTTGCAAGTTCAAAATCCCCAAGCTGACAAGGTACAAATCTGTCGTTCTGCCCCTGAACAGGCAGTTCCTAGGCCGTCATTGAAAATAAGAATTTGTTCTTAACTGACTAGTTAAATAAAAAATAACAAAATATGCTGAAAACATTACACAGGGCAGATACATGAAGCTGGCTGGATGGATGTAAAGAGCAGTTTTGTGCTATACTGCTGAAAGCAGACCGAGTTGAACAACATGGTGTACCTGTTACATTGTACCTCATTGATAAACTTTAAAATTCAGATGTGTCGATACCGACAACCCAACACTCTTTAAAATCAGCTGCATTGATAGCGATCATCAGTCTCAGCAGCTTGTACCTGCATCAGGTAAGTAACCATAGAGATCAGTGGAGAGCAGAACAGCTCTCTAGCCCTCAGGATGCTACAGGCTGGACGGAGAGAGAAACCAGTCCTTTCAACCAATCAGCAGCAAGAAGAGCGCGGTACTTTACGGTTGCCGTGGAGATCGATAGTGCTACTCAACAGCGTGTGGTCGATCTGATCCTCCGCCGCCAGAACCTCCCGTACCGCTGCCTCGAATGCCACTCCCACGTTAGTATCGTCCTTAGCACTGGTCTCGAAGTAGGGACAACAGCCGTTCTCCTCGCACCAGGCCCGAGCCTCGTCTTCCCCCACCTCCTTCCCCTCCTCCTTGTCCACCTTGTTGCCCAGGACAACGAAGGGGAACCTCTCTGGGTCTCGTACGTCAGAGTAACACATGAACTCTTTCTTCCAGCTGGCCAGGTTCTGGAAGCTGTGCAGGTCGTCTACAGCGAAGGTGAGGAGGCAGCAGTCGGCGCCACGGTAGAACGGCGTCCTCAGGGACTTGAAGCGCTCCTGACCCGCCGTGTCCCAGATCTGAAGGGTCACCAGGCGCCCGTCCACCTGGAGGGAGGAAGTGAATGAAAACATGAATTGTCCCGAAGAGAAACCTTTACTGTCCCCAAAGACAATTAGATTTGTACATAATATACACCGCCATCATAAAGATATAAAACAGTAGGCAAGAATCAATGACAGTAGTAAAACAAAACCTTAATAAAACACATTTTGTCAAAAAGTAATCCACTGCACTAGCCTATAGAGAGAACAGAACAAATTACTGCTCAACCTGCCCACCCCAGGAATTTAAATTAACAAACCGAATTACGAACTGTATCCAGATGTTGTCTGCTGTAATTATTGCATGCACTTATGTATCTATGCACTCACGTGCAGATGCTCTGGTTTGTTCAGATGCAAGACACATTATAATAATTATCATTATTCAATTTCAGACAGACCTTGGCTCTATCTCCTCGCCGCCTCCTCAATCTTATTGGAGAAAGTCCAAGGTCCCTCCCCTCATTTTAAATTTTGAGAAGAAGGCAAGGGGATATAATGCCACGAATGAAGAAAAGATGAATTCAGAAAGGGCTCTAAATCTGACCTCCAGGTCTCTGTTGAGGAACTCCACCCCGATGGTGTGGAAGGACTGGGCGTCGAAGCGGTCCGTGACGTAGCGGTTCATTAAGGAAGACTTCCCCACGCCACCGTCCCCCAGCAGGATCACCTTTAACAGCAGGCTCTTCCCACTCATCACAACCCCCCCCCCGCCGCTGCTAGTCTCCGCAGCTCACCAGGCCGTTCCGTGGCAAGGCAACCCTCCCTCCGCTGACAGGCTGGCTAGCCTGGAGCCAAGCCTTCTAGCTGGGTTACTGACCACTGTGACCCAGCCTTCACCTCGTGCTAGGCTACTGGGGTAGTACTATCAGGGTCAATGCAACCTGAAGGATGAGCAGAGAGATTTTAAAATATATCAAATCAAATGTCATTGGTCACGTACACATAGTTGGCAGATTATCGTGTAGCAAAATGCATGTTCCTAGCTCCAACAGTGCAGTAATACCTAACAATATAAAACATGCAAATCCCAAATATTTTAAGAAAATAATTTAGAAAAATATAAATAGTAGAATGTCAAAGTCCGGAATATACAGTTGAAGTCGCAAGTTTACATACATTTAGGTTTGAGTCATTAAAAACAAATGTTTCAACCACTCCACAAATTTCTTATTAACAAACTATAGTTTTGGCAAGTCGGTTAGCACATCTACTTGGTGCATGACACAAATAATTTTCCCAACAATTGTTTACAGACAGATTAGTTCACACAATTAGAGTGGGTCAGAAGTTTACATACACTAAGTTGACTGTGCCTTTAAACAGCTTGGAAAAATCCAGAAAATTATGTCACGGCTTTAAAAGCTTCTGATAGGCTAATTGACATCATTTGAGTCAATTGGAGGTGTACCTGTGGATGTATTTCAAGGCCTACATTCAAACTCATGGGAAAATCTAAAGAAATCAGCAAAGAAAGCCAAAAATTATAGAACTCCACAAGTCTGGCTCATCCTTGGGAGCAATTTCCAAACGCCTGAAGGTACCACGTTCATCTGTACAAACACTTGTACGCAAGTATAAACACCATGGGACCACGCAGCCGTCATACCACTCAGGAAGGAGACGCGATCTGTCTCCTAGAGATGAACGTACTTTGGTTCGAAAAATGCAAATCAATCCCAGAACAGCATCAAAGGACCTTGTGAAGATGCTGGAGGAAACAGGTACCAAAGTATCTATATCCACAGTAAAACAAGTCCAATATCGACATAACCTGAAAGGCCGCTCAGCAAGGAAGAAGCCACTGCCCCAAACCCACCATAAAAAAAGCCAGACTACGGTTTGCAACTGCACATGGGGACAAAGATCGTACTTTTGGAGAAATGTCCTCTGGTCTGATGAAACAAAAATAGAACTGTTTGGCCATAACGACCATCGTTATGTTTGGAGGAAAAAGGGGGAGGCTTGCAAGCCGAAAATCACCATCCCAACCATGAAGCACGGGGGTGGCAGCATCATGTTGTGTGGGTGCTTTGTTGCAGGAGGGACTGGTGCACTTCACAAAATAGATGGCATCATGAGGAAGGGACATTTGGTGGATATATTGAAGCAACATCTCAAGACATCAGTCAGGAAGTTAAAGCTTGGTCGCATGTGGGTCTTCCAAATGGATACATGCTGGTAGACCCTGACAATGAGCAACAGAACTTAGGCCTAGACAGAAAACATCACGTGGCTGTCTTTCACCAGGAAGAGAAGTGGAGAGAGAGAGTAGCTAGAGACAGAACCACATCAAGTGGCTGTCTTTCACCAGGAGGAGAAGTGGAGAGAGAGAGTAGCTAGAGACAGAACCACATCAAGTGGCTGTCTTTCACCAGGAGGAGAAGTGGAGAGAGAGAGTAGCTAGAGACAGAACCACATCAAGTGGCTGTCTTTCACCAGGAGGAGAAGTGGAGAGAGAGAGTAGCTAGAGACAGAACAACATCAAGTGGCTGTCTTTCACCAGGAGGAGAAGTGGAGAGAGAGAGTAGCTAGAGACAGAACCACATCAAGTGGCTGTCTTTCACCAGGAGGAGAAGTGGAAAGAGAGAATAGCTAGAGACAGAACAACATCAAGTGGTTGTCTTTCACCAGGAGGAGAAGTGGAGAGAGAGAATAGCTAGAGACAGAACAAGAGAGAGTGGTTACTAAAATTAACAAACTAAAATAGCAGCAGCCTTAAAAATGGTAACAACAATACTGATACAACAACAATCTCTCTTCTCACACCCACTGTATCTGGAGCTATTTGCAAGTGATGCCCCTCCTGTATGAGATGTGCTGGGTATAGAGATGTGTAAGATCACCCACCGGGTTGGTTGTCCTTAGGGACACCTGATAGGGGTGAATGACCCAGAGAAACTCCCCCTCTAACAAACCCAGGGATTGGTTGAGCTGGAGATTGGCAAGTCGTAAAATGTACTACTGATGAGCTAAAGTTACTCTGCTGTACATCACGACGTCCATGTTGTTGATAACAATGTATAGGAAGCAACGCTGAACCCGTGTACAGTATGGTTGAAAATCACATGGGAGAAGTACGTATTAATGTGACATGGTTCTTGATTTACAATACAGCTTTTAGTAAACTGCTTCTTACTATGCCACATATCTGGAATGCGGATGAGAGATCCCAAGAACAGATCGTTAGCTAACTAACAACAACTCAGAATGTACTCTTCACTACCAGAGACTTCCATAACAACAACGATGAGTCAGGAAGATAAGCACGCGACTGACTCAGGTACACCCGACAATGAGCCTGCTCTGCTCCATGACTGCACAAGCTTTCTGTCAAAAGGTGTTTAATTAGGTGATTCTCAACAAACATGACCAAAAAAAAAAAAAAAAAACATTTCCCACCACAATTCCTCTTGGATCACTAATATTAGGATCTGTATTCATCTATTTCAGAATTATTTTTATGTTTATTGATCATATATTATGCATTTTACCACAATTACCAACAAAAATTATCATTACCGCAATAGTTTGTGTCCAAGTCCAAAAAAGTTAAACAAATCCATTTCTAATATATATATTTTACATTCCTCACCTAATAAAAAGGCCATGACACTGATTTATTTTAATGTATTAACATTTATTTAGCAATTTCTCATTACCGCAACAAAACATTTTCTGAATCTTGTTTTTGTCATAATTACTTGTGTATACATGTTTTTTTTTATGTACACATTTGTATAAAGAACAAAAAGGCACACTATCAGATTAAGCCAAAAATAACTAAAGTAGACATTTTATTTTCCTAAATATCGGTGCAATAAGGTGGTTTCAGAGATGAGGGTTTAATAGTTTGAAAAACTGTACTGAGCTCTATTAGAGATTCAGTAACCCAATACATCAAACTGTGTCAGTTGTTAATCCCAAATGACTTGCATAAAACTAAAATCACTAAAATCAAAATGCAATTGACTAAAATACCCCTTATTTTAGCCTAAGTATAAAGGACTGTAATTACGTACATGTATCTTCAAAAATCCAAAATGGACTTAAGCATAAAAAAAAAGTTCCTTAAATGTAACATTTCCAAGGTCTTTCCAGGTAATATTGCTGTATTAGTACATGGATGCGTGTGGTTCTTTAGATGTATTTGTAAATTGAACGGGACGGCATAACATGATATGCCTAAAGTATCTCAATATGTGAGATATGGACCAAAAACTGTCTTGGGATATCAAACAACAGTTTAAGTAAGTGCTAAAACAGGTACCTGTGTCATAATAGAGAATAACCTCCTTAAGTGTCAGTTTCTCTTTGCTGAAAAAACAAACTCTAGATTGTAAGTAAATTAAATGGGGTTTACAAACCTATATTTCTTGACTACCACCTACCTAATCAAATAACTGTTTTACACATAATCCATACAATAGGTGTAAGCAATGGTCCTAGTAAATAATGAAAGCTACCAGCACAGCACACCCATTAATTATACATTAGAACGAGTTTATTTTATTACCGAAATTAAAAGTCTCACCTAAAAATGATGCAGTAATGAGAAATGTGTGTTTGGTAATCAAATACAATTTTATATGTCACATGCGCCGAATACAAACAGGCGTAGACCTTACAGTGAAATACTTACTTACAAGCCAACAGTGCAGTTTTAAGAAAAATACCTAAAAAATTTAAAAGTAACAAATAATTAAAGAGCAGCAGTAAAATAACAAGAGGGGCCCTTAGCTCAATCTGCAAGTAATAGGAGACTGCCATTATGGATCAACAATTGACCACATCAGTAAAGCCCATTCATGCTTCCATGTTGGTAAGGTAATGGTTCTTCAAGTTTATCCCAATTTTAGCATTTGAGTCATTTCGGTAATGAGAAAGTTAAGTGTTGTAAAAAGGGTGTTTGAGAATACCATCCTCATTCTGAAGGTATATAAACTCATCTAACGACTGCTCCTCTAGTCTAGATGATGCATCATGGGTGAATAACACTTTATTTTAAGAAATATATTTTTTTATACATTCATTTTTTTACAGCAACTTGAAAAAGTGTTATGGTAATGAGTGTTTTTATATAATAAATATTATAGTTTAATGTAAACTTATATTAATGTTAAAAAATATACATATAATGTATGTTGGAGTGTGCCCCTGGTTATCCGCAAATAAGAAAACAAGAAAATGGTGCCGCCTGGTTTGTTTAATATAGGGAAATTTAAATTATTTATAATTTTACTTTCGACACTGTGTCATAAACTAGGCATCTTAGTCTTCAGAAAGATAGAAAACCATGATGCATCTGCAACAAACTAACTCAATTTGCCACTGCCATGACTAAAACTGGTTTCATGAGGATCACCGAATTGATTAGAGGCTCACCAACTACTGTACCTATTAACGTTATATTGTTGTTCTGATGCAATGTTACTGTAGCGAATGAAATCTGAGGGTTCCCATTTCGTAAATGCAGCTAGATATTACACATGACATCTAGCTAGATATAGGGATGAATAGCTGGCAAATGAAATGGCGATGATGATGATGACAAAATGCCAAACAGTAGCCAGCTAGCCTAGCCTGTTACCGTTAGCTTGCTATCCACCGGGATGGGTTGTGTTGTTGACATCAATTGTTCTGAATTATTAAACTAAACTACGAATAAATAGACCGGTTTGAACAAACACGCACCATATTCAATATTACTACATGTGACTGCATTAATTTAAGGCGTAAAATCGTTTTCGTTACCTCATGTTGTACCGTGTTATAAATCGTAGCTTGCCCAGTTTTGCATCTGAGATTTTGACGGATTGTGAACACTTGCTTGTTGAGGCGCGTCCCCAGTATTTTCCAGTCCAGGGTAATAATTAGTCCAAACGGTTGCAAACAGTTTCTTTTTGCAACAAACCCGATATTTTATATTGGACAAATTCAATGTAGGTCGCGCCCCGTTCCATTCCATTTGCTTCCGTTTAAGAAAGTTTTGAAACAGAATTGGCGTAACGAATACACCCTGAGTCCAGTCGCGACGCTTGGTCCTAAAGCCCGCGAGATCGCCCTCCCAGGTCTATCTATGTGTTTTGCTGTCAAATTTGGTCCATGCTCTGTGAGCCTGGATTCTTCAACATGTTCAAATAGTTCTGCTTTGACTGTATATATTCTCTATTTTTTTAACTGAAAAAAATAACTTTTTATCGTTAAAGAAAATAATGTCAAATTGCACAGTCAGTGTGCGATTCCACTCCAGATCTGTAGATGGTAGTAATGCAGCAAGAGTTTTATTATTTTACCTTTACTTAACTAGGCAAGTCAGTTTTATTTATTTATTATTATTGGAGAAATAATACAAACATATGCTAGAGGGTGCAACAAATGACAGATTATACAAAGACCTTAAATGATGCACACATGTTGATTGTTTTAACAGCTTTCTCATTAGAAGGATGTATAATGGTCTTAATGTACTGCTCAAATTCCTCATAGAAAACACAGTGTTTTTTTATTAGTAAATTTACATTCATGAATATTACATTTTGCCATTAACACAATTAGATGTATAAGGTAAAATTGTTTTTTTTTTATCTTTACTATGGTTAAGGAGACCGAGCAGCACATTCTCCCATGAAAATACAAAAAAGTCATCAAGAATATTAACAATTATAAAACTATGAATATCTTTCCATAATTGTTTTACATGTAGACAATGCCAAAATAAATGTGAAACTGTTTCTGGATGCTCAACACAAAAAGTAGGTGTATATAAAATTCTATTTGTTTGTGGATGAATTTACTGCTACCGGATGAAGACTATTGCACTGCGAATTTGAGCATTGAAGATCCATTCAAAAAAGTTTTCAAAAACGTTAAAAAAACTACAAGGGTGAGGGGGTAGTCACTTCCTGCTTACTTTCATAGCATATTTCATTTAATCGTTTTCGTCTCTTTCATTTCATTGTTGTAAAGAATGAATTTTAAATTCACTTTAAATAAAGTTGGATTCAATTTGATTTGATTTCCTCCAGGACTACATGACAGAGAAGCTATGGTTCCCTCTCCACCGGGGCTGTGTACCAGTCTACCGCAGCTCCTCATCAGTAGCCGACTGGATGCCCATCCACCGCACTGTCATCCTTATCAATGACTTCCCATCACCTCAGGACGTAGCCAAGTTCCCCAAGCCGCTGGATGAGAACGATGAAGAGTACGCTAAGTATTTAGTTTAAGAAGCCGAGCCAAGTTACCAACGTTGGCCTGATGGAGGCTCTGGAGAGCAGGGAGTGGGGCATGAACGACATGAGCAAACCCAACTACCTCAACGGCTTTGAGTGCTATGTCTGTGACCAGGATAATACCAGACTGGAAGCTGAACGGGCCTATAGGAAAGCACCAGAGAAGAGAATATCAGCTGTTACTGAACTAGAGAAGATCAACTGTTACTGAACTAGAGAATATCAGCTGTTACTGAACTAGAGAATATCAACTGTTACTGAACTAGAGAATATCAACTGTTACTGAACTAGAGAAGATCAACTGTTACTGAACTAGAGAATATCAGCTGTTACTGAACTAGAGAATATCAACTGTTACTGAACTAGAGAAGATCAACTGTTACTGAACTAGAGAAGATCAACTGTTACTGAACTAGAGAAGATCAACTGTTACTGAACTAGAGAATATCAACTGTTACTGAACTAGAGAATATCAACTGTTACTGAACTAGAGAAGATCAACTGTTACTGAACTAGAGAAGATCAACTGTTACTGAACTAGAGAAGATCAACTGTTACTGAACTAGAGAAGATCAACTGTTACTGAACTAGAGAATATCAACTGTTACTGAACTAGAGAAGATCAACTGTTACTGAACTAGAGAAGATCAACTGTTACTGAACTAGAGAATATCAACTGTTACTGAACTAGAGAAGATCAACTGTTACTGAACTAGAGAAGATCAACTGTTACTGAACTGGAGAAGAAGAAGAATACAGTATGGTGTTTATGCCATCCACTTGAGGTGGTGTTTGGTAGCCGCATCTGTGGCACCCAAGGGCCTAATGTATCTCCAAGTAACAGTAGATCAGTATTTTTTTTTTTTACCCCCCTCTGCAATGAAAATCTTTGTGCAATATATTTGATATTGTTCCACAGTTCTCAAACCTGTCGCCTTAACTGCTCTTTTCGACAATATTTTCAACACTCAATCATGTACAAAAATATGCTATACTCTATAATGATCATGTTTATGTGAATCTGTTTTGATTGTTTATTGTGAGGAAAAGGGATCAGACAATTAAAAATGAACATTTGAAAAAAATATATAATTATTTACTTTGCATAGTCAAGCCTGAAATTAGGAAATTGTACCCAACTACTAATCTACATAGCCAGTTCCCAGTTAAATTGTGTCATTACATAATAATATCTAGAGACTTTTACATACAGTTCCTTCATATTTCACAATAAATTAACAAAGTTTCGACATTAAAGGGCCAATGCAGCCGTTTTTATCTCAATATCAAACCATTTCTGGGTAATTAATTACCTCGCTAAAATTGTCAAAAAGAAACAAAAAGCAAAGAGCAAAGAGCAATTTCTCGAAAAACAATTTTGGTAGGCCTGAGTGAGAGTTCTAACTGGACGAGCCTAATGGGAAGGATATGTTTGATGAAAACGTGTTGTTATTCGTATACCACCTGGTGATACCTCCAATCTGGCCAAAACTCCTCCCACTAAAACAAGCAGACATTTCTGGCGTTTTTTTTTTCTTCAAACAGAGCTTACACACTGTTACTGTAAATTAATGATGCCAATATGTTTTTATTAATTGAAAACCCTTAATCTATTTTATGAGAATTTGTAAGATTCTTGTTTGCATAAAATAGACGGAGACCAGTCTTTTCAATAATAGGTAACAGAATTTATTCTCGGAGCGCGCTGCCACTTCACCACGATCAACAGTTTATATACAAAACATGACATCATTTCATTGCTTAACAGAAACCCCTCCTCTCGACAGGGACAAAGTGAGGTGAAAAGTTCATTCTAACTTACTAACACACTCCCAGGTAACTTTTGACCCCTCAACATTATCGATCACCACTTAGCTGACAGTTCTAATTAACAGAAAAGACAGTGAGTGCATTCCTAGGTTATCTAAAAACCCCAGAGCTCAGTTTCGTCGGTTCAACCATAGGTTAACTAGCTTATCTGTTTACTTAATCCACAACCCATTCGTTTCTTCCTAGTTGGAATGGTGTTCATTAACTTTAATTACTCCTTGTCCGTGTCTCACAATCCCTTCTTATGAACTCATATTGTTAATCAGATATAATAAAACAGAGTATAAGTTTTACTTAGTTATACAGTTCCATTTAAAATGATTTGTTCGGTCATTTAATCATAATTTTCCCAACACACACTTAAAGAGAATTATCATAATTTTCCCAATTTCGTAGTATTATTCCGACCTCATAGCATGGAAATACAGTATATGTAAAACATAGGAAATCACGTTTTTTGACTGCACTGGGCCTTTAAGGAGAAAAAAAGACAAAAAAAAAGTGGTCATTCAAATGAACGGAAGACAATATCAGTCATTTTATCATATTATTCTCTTTAAACCATAGAGTAACTGCCATAGAATTCCAGTGTTAACCTCATGAAATTCAGATCCATACAAAGGTATGAAAACAAAATCTCACACATGGAAATTCATGTCAAACTCAAGGTGCAGTGTCCCTGTGTCTGTTAGCAGACGACAGGTCTTGATGGGAAAGAGCAGTTATATCAACCATCCAGTCTTGTCACCTCTCAGTGGCCATGAAGGAAAAGAGACGAAGAGACAAGGAAAGGAAGCATCCTACAAGACGTTGGCATAGCAGCTCTCACAGTGGACTTTCCCTTTGTGCAGGAACATGTTGAACAGAAAGTCTCCCATTGGCCTACTGCAAACACCACACTGCAATGACAACAGCATATTGTTAATGTAGCACAGCCAAGACTATATGAAGGCTTCAGCTTCCTTCTAGTCTTCAATAATTATACCTGCTAGTAACACAACAACCACTTTTACCACTACCGCAGCTGATACAGGCTCAAAGTGTACAGCCAATCACATGATTGTAACCAGAGTAGAACATGTTTATAACCAGAGTATAACATGTTTATAACCAGAGTATGACATGTTTATAACCAGGTGTCGTTACCTTGAAGCAGGCCGGGTGGCAGTAGATGTTGAGGTGCTCGATGGTGATCTTGGCATCGTTGCCCACCTGCTCTCCACAGTATGTACAGGCAGACGTCATGGTAGACCTAGAGGATGGGGGAGAGGTGTTGAGCATGGGACTCAGCTCTAATCGATCAAAGCCTGTATCTACAAGTTTCCAGCCAAGGCATGACAAAATGGCATGACAAAAGGTTATTATAGTTTTGTGATTTAATATTTGTTTTTATTTCTATTAGTATATATATTTTTTTAAATAGAACATTTGGTTTAGTTACAGTTAGTGTTCAGACTTGATTTGCTCGTCTTTATTTAGTTTCAGTTTGATAAAAAAAATTCTATACTATTTCTATTCTATACTATACTATTTCTATTCTATACTATACTATTTTGTTTTAGTCAGGGCCTTGTCGTTCTGCCGCTCTCGGCGAGAGCAAAGAATACAGCCCCCGCAAAACTAGAATACACCCAGTAAGCACAATGACGTTTGAAAGACATGTAAAATAGGTATTTTCCAGACGTCGAAGTTAAGTTCAATTTAAGGTCTGAATAAAAGGTGAAAATACTTATTTTCCATAAGTTTAAAATACATGTTTTCTAGGACGTTGAAAAGGAGTCTTTTCCGGATGTTGAAAAATACGTATTTTACGGATGTTGAAATCAAGTTAATTTTTGGTTCTGAATGAAAGTTGAAAAGATGTCATTTATCGATGTCTATGTTTGGGCCAAATAAAGGCTGGTCCAGACCGGACAAAATATGAACCAAAAATAGACGTCTATGATTGGCTCAGATTTGGTCTGGACTGAACAAAAAACCAATGCCCCAAAAAATATTTCCAAAAGGCATTGGTCAGCTCGTGCTTACAGTGTTGCCTGAAACTGAATTTTATGAATGCCCATCTATATGGTAGGCACACCATTTGTAAAACATTGGCTTTATTAGTCCTGATTCCTGTGACTTATCGATTTGGCTATTCAAGCTCTGAATATCAGCTACCCAACTTCATCAGGACTTATCGTGATCCTATTGGCAGGAAACACAGAAGTATTTTCTTTTTCACTATGATCAGCTTGTCAAAAATGTATAGATACAAACGTGAAACCTCTGATCATGACAATGAAGTGAAACTCCTAGACAATAGTTGAGTGTCCCATTCCATATTGTCCATTTACCTTGACCTGTCCTGTTGTTAGGATATGTTGTTTGTTTTAACATGACAGAGCATGTTTATTTGATTGGGCGCCAGGTTGGGCTATTCGATGGGAGAAACCTGCATGATGTAAAAAGTGTCCGTCTCATTACATTTGTCATCCATTTTATCTCCAGCCTGTAGGCTACAGAAAAGGCCACATACTTTTTTCTATCATATCCTATATCTGCTACATGATTTATGTTCATTTTTTGGGACGGAACGTTGGGGGAGAACCGCAGCGATGCATCTCTCCAGCAGCACCCGGGAGAAACAGGCTGGGAATGAAAGAGATACATATGTTGCGCTCCTGCCTTTGACAAAGCGGCCACTGTTTATAACAGGGTGGCATCAGAGCTCCTTTAAAAAGCCCATATGCCACTGGTTGAGAGAAATTGTCATTGGGTATAATTATGTTTGGTTTTATGTGTTGTTGGAGGTGCATCTTGGTCAGTTTAGCTAAGGAATTGCTGCCCTCGTCAGTCCTGCCTAATGAGCAGGCCGGCTGAGGTTTTAGTGGGAGCCATGTATGTGTCACTTCCTGCCACTGGGGGCAGTAATTCATAAGATGATGGGCCAGGACCATAGACTTGGAAAGACATAACATCTATGTATCTCTGTCATGATGGTGTCTGCGAGGGCAGGGGCAGCACCATTGAGACCATCTCCACCTTGAAATAGTCAATTTTCTAACTCAAAAAGTAAAGTTAATTTGCTGATCCCACCTGATGACCCAGGGGCGCTGCCCATGCTAACACTGGCTTTTGGCCACCACGGGACTCCATACAACTCCACGACCAGGACATAGGATTGGTTAGGTTTAAATATTAACACAATCCTAATGTGACTTGGATTTAAAGGACAAACGGCTAGACTGGAGCAAGAAATATGGTGGAAGGAAAGGCTCTTGCCAATGTTTACACCAATCCAATGCTTTTTTAACTTTAGTAGTAGATGAGAGAGGAAAAAACAACAAATTAAATCATGGCACATTTGACATGATGTAATATTAAACATGTATCACTGACTAACCACTTCAAATAGGTTTAATACAAACAGCTGCAAGCAACAGCAGCAAAAACATAAGCAATACAACACTTCTTCACAAATCTATCAGTTCACAGCCAGCCTGACTGAGTGTTTCAGTTCACAGCCAGCCTGTGTGTGTATCAGTTCAAAGCCAGCCTGATTGAGTGTTTCAGTTCACAGCCAGCCTGATTGAGTGTTTCAGTTCACAGCCAGCCTGTGTGTGTATCAGTTCAAAGCCAGCCTGATTGAGTGTTTCAGTTCACAGCCAGCCTGACTGAGTGTATCAGTTCACAGTCAGCCTGACTGAGTGTATCAGTTCACAGCCAGCCTGACTGAGTGTATCAGTTCACAGCCAGCCTGATTGGGTGTATCAGTTCACAGCCAGCCTGATTGAGTGTTTCAGTTCACAGCCAGCCTGTGTGTGTATCAGTTCAAAGCCAGCCTGATTGAGTGTTTCAGTTCACAGCCAGCCTGACTGAGTGTATCAGTTCACAGTCAGCCTGACTGAGTGTATCAGTTCACAGCCAGCCTGATTGGGTGTATCAGTTCACAGCCAGCCTGATTGAGTGTTTCAGTTCACAGCCAGCCTGTGTGTGTATCAGTTCAAAGCCAGCCTGATTGAGTGTTTCAGTTCACAGCCAGCCTGACTGAGTGTATCAGTTCACAGTCAGCCTGACTGAGTGTATCAGTTCACAGCCAGCCTGATTGGGTGTATCAGTTCACAGCCAGCCTGATTGGGTGTATCAGTTCACAGCCAGCCTGACTGAGTGTATCAGTTCACAGCCAGCCTGATTGAGTGTTTCAGTTCACAGCCAGCCTGATTGAGTGTATCATTTCACAGCCAGCCTGACTGAGTGTATCAGTTCACAGCCAGCCTGATTGAGTGTTTCAGTTCACAGCCAGCCTGACTGAGTGTATCAGTTCACAGTCAGCCTGACTGAGTGTATCAGTTCACAGCCAGCCTGATTGAGTGTATCAGTTCACAGCCAGCCTGACTGAGTGTATCAGTTCACAGCCAGCCTGATTGAGTGTTTCAGTTCACAGCCAGCCTGATTGGGTGTATCAGTTCACAGCCAGCCTGATTGAGTGTATCAGTTCACAGTCAGCCTGACTGAGTGTATCAGTTCACAGCCAGCCTGATTGAGTGTATCAGTTCACAGCCAGCCTGACTGAGTGTATCAGTTCACAGCCAGCCTGATTGAGTGTTTCAGTTCACAGCCAGCCTGATTGGGTGTATCAGTTCACAGCCAGCCTGATTGAGTGTATCAGTTCACAGCCAGCCTGACTGAGTGTATCAGTTCACAGCCAGCCTGATTGAGTGTTTCAGTTCACAGCCAGCCTGATTGGGTGTATCAGTTCACAGCCAGCCTGATTGAGTGTTTCAGTTCACAGCCAGCCTGATTGGGTGTATCAGTTCACAGCCAGCCTGATTGAGTGTATCAGTTCACAGTCAGCCTGACTGAGTGTATCAGTTCACAGCCAGCCTGATTGAGTGTATCAGTTCACAGCCAGCCTGACTGAGTGTATCAGTTCACAGCCAGCCTGATTGAGTGTTTCAGTTCACAGCCAGCCTGATTGGGTGTATCAGTTCACAGCCAGCCTGATTGAGTGTATCAGTTCACAGCCAGCCTGACTGAGTGTATCAGTTCACAGCCAGCCTGATTGAGTGTTTCAGTTCACAGCCAGCCTGATTGGGTGTATCAGTTCACAGCCAGCCTGATTGAGTGTATCAGTTCACAGTCAGCCTGACTGAGTGTATCAGTTCACAGCCAGCCTGATTGAGTGTATCAGTTCACAGCCAGCCTGATTGAGTGTTTCAGTTCACAGCCAGCCTGATTGGGTGTATCAGTTCACAGCCAGCCTGATTGAGTGTATCAGTTCACAGCCAGACTGATTGAGTGTTTCAGTTCACAGCCAGCCTGATTGAGTGTATCAGTTCACAGCCAGCCTGATTGAGTGTTTCAGTTCACAGCTAGCCTGATTGAGTGTATCAGTTCACAGCCAGCCTGTGTGTGTATCAGTTCACAGCCAGTCTGTGTGTGTATCAGTTCAAAGCCAGCCTGATTGAGTGTTTCAGTTCACAGCCAGCCTGATTGAGTGTATCAGTTCACAGCCAGCCTGATTGAGTGTATCAGTTCACAGCCAGCCTGTGTGTGTATCAGTTCACAGCCAGCCTGATTGAGTGTTTCAGTTCACAGCCAGCCTGATTGAATGTATCAGTTCACAGCCAGCCTGATTGAGTGTTTCAGTTCACAGCCAGCCTGATTGAGTGTATCAGTTCACAGCCAGCCTGATTGAGTGTATCAGTTCACAGCCAGCCTGATTGAGTGTATCAGTTCACAGCCAGCCTGATTGAGTGTATCAGTTCACAGCCAGCCTGATTGAGTGGGTGTTTTATTTTTTTCTTATTTTCAACCAAACAAGATGTTCTGGTTTAGAAAGCTTGGAATGCAGGGGCAGAAACCAGATCCAGTCCCACAGGGCACAGCTTTGGATAAACAAACACTTGCCTCTGTAAACATGCCCTCCTTTACCTCTTCCAGGTATTTCCACACCTCACACTTAAGGCCCTGCCAGGTTGATCCTCCGGCTGGACAGTGACCCCAGACACAGTCTTCGATGCGAGGAAGCTATTGTTCTGATGCACTGTGGTCGAGATGCTTGCTGAATTCATCGTGTTGGGATCTTACTGGGGTCCTGCTGCTCCACGGCTGTACTCTCTGATTTCCTGAAGTACAAAAGACTCTGCTTCCCTCATCAGCGGCTTCATCTCTGTTGGGTGAAGTGCCAGAGACACTCCTGGGTCCATCAGGCAAGCTGCTGCAGGGGTTGGATTGAAGTTGGCTGCCAGAGGACTCAGTATGCATGTGAGGTGCTCACGCAGTGACTTCAGGAGGACCAGTGCCAACTGTTTTGCAACAGTAGTGACTGCAAGTGTGCCTCAAGGTTGAGGAGACACGACGCCACATCAGACAGCGTCTGGCTGTCAGTTTGAAGTTGGTCGGTGTGGACGGCTCCAGCAACTTCACAAGCTGCTCTAGCTTGGCCCAGTCACGCTCCGTGCTCGCCCTCTGACTTCATCCCTGTTAGCTAGTGATAGTGATGCACAAGCTGCTCTAGCTTGGCCCAGTCGCGCTCCGTGCTCGCCCTCTGACTTCATCCCTGTTAGTGATGCACAAGCTGCTCTAGCTTGGCCCAGTCACGCTCCGTGCTCGCCCTCTGACTTCATCCCTGTTAGCTAGGGATAGTGATGCACAAGCTAGGCCTATTTGAAACATCGTCATCTACCGGAAGCTTTTGCTTGCAAGATTCAGAAGCTCGGAAAACCCATTAGGAAAAAAAGCTTGAAAACCCCATTTGATTTTTGCACAAGGTTAAGATGAAAACAACTAAAACAAAACATAATTTGATGGTTTTTATTTAATTTTTGCAGTCAAAGATTGTTTATTTTTCGTTAAAATGTTTGACCCCACTCCACCCAGCTAACCTTGTAGCTTCCTTCTGCCGTGTTGATTACACCTATCTGGGTTCCTTCAGATTTAAACAACAAGGGCCTATGGGTTGTTTTCAAACTGGGGCTTGGACAAAGTATTGTTACCTGGTGTAAGAGGAGGGGCTACTGTAGGAATGGCTGGTAGAACTGGACGTTACATAGTCAGGATCGTTGTCTCTAGTGTTGTGCTTGGTTAGATCTGTAACGTCCACATACTCCTTCAGGTACACAAAACACCTGAGGGAGGAGAGAGAGGCAATGAGAGAGAGAGGCAATGAAAGAGAGAGAGAGAGAGAGAGAGAGAGAGAGGGAGGGAATGAGAGAGAGAGAGAGAGAGAGAGAGGCAATGAGAGAGAGGGGGAATGAGAGAGAGGGGGAATGAGAGAGAGAGAGAGAGAGAGAGAGAGAGAGGGAGGGAATGAGAGAGAGAGAGAGGCAATGAGAGAGAGGGGGAATGAGAGAGAGAGGGAATGAGAGAGAGAGGCAATGAAAGGGAGAGAGGGAATGAGAGAGAGAGAGAGAGAGAGAGGAAGGGAATGAGAGAGAGAGAGAGAGAGAGGCAATGAGAGAGAGGGGGAATGACAGAGAGAGGGAATGAGAGAGAGAGAGAGGGAGGGAATGAGAGAGAGAGAGAGAGAGAGAGAGAGAGAGAGAGAGGGGGGGGGAATGAGAGAGAGAGAGAGAGAGAGAGAGAGAGAGAGGGAGGGAGAGAGAGAGAGAGAGAGGGAGGGAATGAGAGAGAGAGAGAGAGAGAGAGAGAGAGAGGCAATGATAGAGAGGGGGAATGAGAGAGAGAGGGAATGAGAGAGAGAGGGAATGAGAGAGAGAGAGAGATAGAGAGAGATAGAGAGAGAGAGAGAGAGAGAGAGAGAGGGAATGAGAGAGAGAGAGAGAGAGAGAGAGAGCGAGAGGAATGAGAGAGAGAGGCAATGAAAGAGAGCGTCAATGAAAGAGAGAGAGGTAATGAGAGAGAGAGAGGTAATGACAGAGAGAGAGGCAATGAAAGAGAGAGAGAGGCAATGAAAGAGAGAGAGAGGCAATGAAAGAGAGAGAGGCAATGAAAGAGAGAGAGGCAATGAAAGAGAGAGAGGCAATGAAAGAGAGAGAGAGGCAATGAAAGAGAAAGAGGCAATGAAAGAGAGAGAGGGGTAATGAAAGAGAGAGGGAATGCAAGAGAGAGAGAGGCAATGAAAGAGAGAGAGGCAATGAAAGAGAGAGAGAGGGAATGCAAGAGAGAGAGACAATGAAAGAGAGAGAGAGGTAATGAAAGAGAGAGGAGCGGTAGAGGGTCGAGAGAGACTTAATTTATTGTAACCATCACAAATAGTACCCATCACATAGTAACCATCACATGATAGTACCCATCACATAGTAACCATCACTACTAGGCTAATGGTTATAACTAACTGTACTTCCAATCCTTCTCATGATTCACTCACTTCTTGGACTTGGTGTCTGGTGACTTGGGTCTCTGGTTGGCAGAACTGTCCAAGGTCCTGGAGTAGGAGCTAGAACTAGAGGAAATAATACTGTATATCAGAGTGTGTCGTTAAGGGGTGAAATACAACATAGCAGAGAAATAGAATGGGACAGAAAAATACAGGATAGACTATACTGGTATGTCTATGAGTAGTACGAGAGAGGATTGATACAGAGGACAGCCTAGTCCTCTGTATCAATCCTCTCTGGTACTACTCATAGACATACCAGTATAGCCTGTCATCTGTATACTGGTATGTCTATGAGTAAATCCAGAGAGGCTTGATACAGAAGACAGGCTATACTGGTATGACTGTCAGTAGTACCAGATAGGCTTGCTATGACCGTCACAGTTTCTCCTGATTAACCTGGATGTACTATGACCCTCACAGTTTCTCCTGATTAACCTGGATGTACTATGACCCTCACAGCTTCTCCTGATTAACCTGGATGTACTATGACCCTCACAGTTTCTCCTGATTAACCTGGATGTACTATGACCCTCACAGTTTCTCCTGGTTAACCTGGATGTACTATGACTCTCACCGTTTCTCCTGATTAACCTGGATGTACTATGACCCTCACAGTTTCTCCTGATTAACCTGGATGTACTATGACCCTCACAGTTTCTCCTGATTAACCTGGATGTACTATGACCCTCACAGTTTCTCCTGGTTAACCTGGATGCACTATAACCCTCACAGTTTCTCCTGGTTAACCTGGATGTACTATGACCCTCACAGTGTCTCCTGGATATACCTTTAGTACCCCCAATATCACGTATTTCGATTTCCTATCTTACTACCAATATATTCCTTATTATTGTAGCGTCCCTAACTTACTTATATCCAACATGCATTAGGTTTCCTTGCCACAGCAGCATAGAGAATGTTGTAAAGATTTTAGATTACAGCAGACAACGGGAAGATGTGCTATCACAGGCATGAGGGAAACATTTAACATGAGATATTAACATGTTGCTGTGTTAGACACACTCACCGGTCCATTGAAGGCTCTGGGTCTCTGCGATGGAGAGACAGTAATATCAGTCAGAGCATCCATTTCTAGAGAATGTCTTTCAATAGCCAACACGCGTCTTCACACTGGGCACAAACATCTATTCCACGTTGGTTCAACGTCATTTCATTACAATTACGTGGAAACAACATTGATTCAACCAGTGTGTTCCCAGTGGGTTCTCATCTAAATGTTCTCTAACGTGTTCCTTCTTCTTCTAACCTGTCACTTCTTCTTCTTCCAACTTGTCACTTCTTCTTCTTCCAACTTGTCACTTCTTCTTCTTCCAACTTGTCACTTCTTCTTCTAACTTGTCACTTCTTCTTCTAACTTGTCACTTCTTCTTCTTCTAACTTGTCACTACTTCTTCTAATTTGTCACTTCTTCTTCTTCTAATTTGTCACTTCTTCTAATTTGTCACCTCTTCTTCTAATTTGTCACTTCTTCTTCTTCTAATTTGTCACTTCTTCTAACTTGTCACTTCTTCTAACTTGTCACTTCTTCTAACTTGTCACTTCTTCTTCTAACTTGTCACTTCTTCTAACTTGTCACTTCTTCTTCTTCTAACTTGTCACTTCTTCTTCTTCTAACTTGTCACTTCTTCTTCTTCTAACTTGTCACTTCTTCTTCTTCTAACTTGTCACTTCTTCTAACTTGTCACTTCTTCTAACTTGTCACTTCTTCTTCTTCTAACCTGTCACTTCTTCCTCTTCTAACTTGGGGATTATGTTTCTCTAGCTGCTTTACTGGTTAAGAAAGGTGTGGTCTGAAACTTCTTCACTATAGTGTTACCTTCTCTGACCGACCTCTCCTCTGACCGACCTCTCCTCTGACCGACCTCTCCTCTGACCGACCTCTCCTCTGACCGACATCTCCTCTGACCGACCTCTCCTCTGACCGACCTCTCCTCTCCTCCATTTTAGTCATACTGCATCTCTCAGTTAACCATTACCTACCTCACTCACTCTTTCATCTCTCTCTCATTCTCTGTCTCTCTCTCATTCTCAGTCTCTCTCTCATTCTCAGTCTCTCTCTGGTATTTTCCCCTCTCTCTCCTTCCTCTCTCTCTCTGACATGCTTCTAACATTATGTTAGTCAATGATTAAAGACATTGTGTTGTAATATAAAGACGTCAATATGACTAAATAGTCCTATAGAGGTTGTAATATAATATAGGTACATACCTGTCCTCCTTCTCTTTATAGACAGTTGGTGCACTCCATCTATCCCACGGTGAATCACTGTCAGATGACCTACAACACACACACACCATTAAGACATCATATATACAAGTGTAATCCAAAACGGAAAATAATTTACAAGCACAATGTCTCTCAGTAGACCGGTACAGTATATATAACAGGTGGTCTCTCTCAGTAGACAGGTACAGTATAGTATATCTAACAGGTGGTCTCTCTCAGTAGACCGGTACAGTATATCTAACAGGTGGTCTCTCTCAGTAGACAGGTACAGTATATCTAACAGGTGGTCTCTCTCAGTAGACAGGTACAGTATATCTAACAGGTGGTCTCTCTATGTAGACAGGTACAGTATATCTAATAGGTGTTCTCTCTCAGTAGATGGGTACAGTATATCTAACAGGTGTTCTCTCTCAGTAGACAGGTACAGTATATCTAACAGGTGGTCTCTCTCAGTAGACAGGTACAGTATAGTATATCTAACAGGTGGTCTCTCTCAGTAGACCGGTACAGTATATATAACAGGTGTTCTCTCTCTCAGTAGACAGGTACAGTATATCTAACAGGTGGTCTCTCTTAGTAGACCAGTACAGTATATCTAACAGGTGGTCTCTCTTAGTAGACCAGTACAGTATATCTAACAGGTGGTCTCTCTAAGTAGACAGGTACAGTATATCTAACAGGTGTTCTCTCTCAGTAGACAGGTACAGTATATCTAACAGGTGGTCTCTCTCAGTAGACAGGTACAGTATATCTAACAGGTGGTCTCTCTCAGTAGACAGGTACAATATATCTAACAGGTGGTCTCTCTCAGTAGACAGGTACAGTATATCTAACAGGTGGTCTCTCTCAGTAGACAGGAACAGTATATCTCACCTGGAGTCAGTACTAGGGGTCGAACTGTCAGGGGACACTACCTCTGTCGAGACAATATCTCTGTTGAAATAATATCATTATATGTTACTGTTATAATTGAACACAATGAAGTAGTAGTAGTAGTAGTAGTAGTAGTAGTGGTAGTAGTGGTAGTAGTAGTAGTAGTAGTAGTAGTAGTAGTAGTAGTGGTAGTAGTGGTGGTAGTAGTAGTAGTAGATTTAGTAGTAGTAGTAGTAGTGGTAGTAGTAGCAGTAGTAGATTTAGTAGTGGCAGGTGGTAGTAGTAGCAGGTAGTAGGAGTTGTAATAATAATAGTAGTAGATTTAGTAGTGGCAGGTGGTAGTAGTAGCAGTAGTAGCAGTAGTAGCAGTAGTAGTAGATTTAGTAGTGGCAGGTAGTAGTATTAGTAGTAGTAGTAGATTTAGTAGTAGCAGGTAGTAGTAGTAGTAGATTTAGTAGTGGCAGGTAGTAGTATTAGTAGTAGTAGTAGATTTAGTAGTAGCAGTAGTAGATTTAGTAGTGGCAGGTAGTAGTATTAGTAGTAGTAGTAGATTTAGTAGTAGCAGGTAGTAGTAGTAGTAGTAGTAGTAGATTTAGTAGTGGCAGGTAGTAGTAGTAGTAGTAGTAGTAGATTTAGTAGTGGCAGGTAGTAGTAGTAGTAGATTTAGTAGTGGCAGGTAGTAGTGGTAGTAGATTTAGTAGTAGCAGGTAGTAGTAGTAGTAGTAGATTTAGTAGTAGTAGTAGTAGTAGATTTAGTAGTGACAGGTAGTAGTAGTAGTAGTAGATTTAGTCGTGGCAGGTAGTAGTAGTAGTAGTAGTAGATTTAGTAGTGGCAGGTAGTAGTAGTAGTAGATTTAGTAGTGGCAGGTAGTATTAGTAGATTTAGTAGTGGCAGGTAGTATTAGTAGATTTAGTAGTGGCAGGTAGTGGTAGTAGTAGTAGTGGTAGTAGATTTAGTAGTAGTAGTAGTAGTAGTAGTAGTAGATTTAGTCGTGACAGGTAGTATTAGTAGTAGATTTAGTAGTGACAGGTAGTATTAGTAGATTTAGAAGTGACAGGTAGTATTAGTAGATTTAGTAGTGGTAGGTAGTATTAGTAGATTTAGTAGTGGCAGGTAGTATTAGTATTAGTAGATTTAGTAGTGGCAGGTAGTATTAGTATTAGTAGTAGATTTAGTAGTGGCAGGTAGTATTAGTAGTAGTAGTAGATTTAGTAGTGGCAGGTAGTATTAGTAGTAGTAGTAGATTTAGTAGTGGCAGGTAGTATTAGTAGTAGTAGTAGATTTAGTAGTGGCAAGTAGTATTAGTAGTAGTAGTAGATTTAGTAGTGGCAGGTAGTAGTAGTAGTAGTAGTAGCATTAGTAGTAGATTAAGTAGTGGCAGGTAGTAGTAGTAATAGTAGTAGAAGTAGTAGATTTAGTAGTGGCAGGTAGTAGTAGTAGTAGTAGTAGTAGATTTAGTAGTAGCAGTAGTAGATTTAGTAGTGGCAGGTAGTAGTATTAGTAGTAGTAGTAGATTTAGTAGTAGCAGGTAGTAGTAGTAGTAGTAGTAGTAGATTTAGTAGTGGCAGGTAGTAGTAGTAGTAGTAGTAGTAGATTTAGTAGTGGCAGGTAGTAGTAGTAGTAGATTTAGTAGTGGCAGGTAGTAGTGGTAGTAGATTTAGTAGTAGCAGGTAGTAGTAGTAGTAGTAGATTTAGTAGTAGTAGTAGTAGTAGATTTAGTAGTGACAGGTAGTAGTAGTAGTAGTAGATTTAGTCGTGGCAGGTAGTAGTAGTAGTAGTAGTAGATTTAGTAGTGGCAGGTAGTAGTAGTAGTAGATTTAGTAGTGGCAGGTAGTATTAGTAGATTTAGTAGTGGCAGGTAGTATTAGTAGATTTAGTAGTGGCAGGTAGTGGTAGTAGTAGTAGTGGTAGTAGATTTAGTAGTAGTAGTAGTAGTAGTAGTAGTAGATTTAGTCGTGACAGGTAGTATTAGTAGTAGATTTAGTAGTGACAGGTAGTATTAGTAGATTTAGAAGTGACAGGTAGTATTAGTAGATTTAGTAGTGGTAGGTAGTATTAGTAGATTTAGTAGTGGCAGGTAGTATTAGTATTAGTAGATTTAGTAGTGGCAGGTAGTATTAGTATTAGTAGTAGATTTAGTAGTGGCAGGTAGTATTAGTAGTAGTAGTAGATTTAGTAGTGGCAGGTAGTATTAGTAGTAGTAGTAGATTTAGTAGTGGCAGGTAGTATTAGTAGTAGTAGTAGATTTAGTAGTGGCAAGTAGTATTAGTAGTAGTAGTAGATTTAGTAGTGGCAGGTAGTAGTAGTAGTAGTAGTAGCATTAGTAGTAGATTAAGTAGTGGCAGGTAGTAGTAGTAATAGTAGTAGAAGTAGTAGATTTAGTAGTGGCAGGTAGTAGTAGTAGTAGTAGTAGTATTAGTAGTAGATTTAGTAGTGGCAGGTAGTAGTAGTAATAGTAGTAGAAGTAGTAGATTTAGTAGTGGCAGGTAGTAGTAGTAGTAGTAGTAGATTTAGTAGTGGCAGGTAGTAGTAGTAATAGTAGTAGAAGTAGTAGATTTAGTAGTGGCAGGTAGTAGTAGTAGTAGTAGTAGTAGATTTAGTAGTGGCAGGTAGTAGTAGTAATAGTATTAGTAGTAGATTTAGTAGTGGCAGGTAGTAGAAGTAGTAGATTTAGTAGTGACAGGTAGTAGTAGTAGTAGTAGTAGTATTAGTAGTGGCAGGTAGTAGTAGTAATAGTAGTAGAAGTAGTAGATTTAGTAGTGGCAGGTAGTAGTAATAGTAGTAGTAGTAGTAGATTTAGTCGTGACAGGTAGTATTAGTAGTAGATTTAGTAGTGGCAGGTAGTAGTAGTAATAGTAGTAGTAATAGAAGTAGATTTAGTAGTGACTGCATGGTGAGATTGCATGGTGAGATTGCATTAGTAGTGGCAGGTAGTAGTAGTAGTAGTAGTAGTAGATTTAGTAGTGGCAGGTAGTAGTAGTAGTAGATTTAGCAGTGACAGGTAGTGGCAGGTAGTATTAGTAGTGGCAGGTAGTATTAGTAGTAGTAGATTTAGTAGTGACAGGTAGTATTAGTAGTAGTAGATTTAGTAGTGACAGGTAGTAGTAGTAGATTTAGTAGTGCCAGGTAGTAGTAGATTTAGTAGTGACAGGTAGTAGTAGTATTAGTAGATTTAGTAGTGGCAGGTAGTCGAGGTAAGAGGCTAGCTGGAGAGGGTAGAGGCTAGCGGGAGAGGGTAGAGACTAGCGGGAGAGGGTAGAGGCTAGGTTGGAGAAGGTAGAGGCTAGCGGGAGAGGGTAGAGGCTAGCGGGAGAGGGTAGAGGCTAGCGTGGAGAGGGTAGAGGCTAGCGGGAGAGGTTAGAGGCTAGGGGGAGAGACTGAGCATGAGGGAGAGACAACCAGAGACACAGTTGGTCAGTAAGTTTCCCCCTAACCACTGGCCTATCAGAACTACAGACACAGTTGGTCAGTAAGTTTCCCCCTAACCACTGGCCTATCAGAACTACAGACACAGTTGGTCAGTAAGTTTCCCCCTAACCACTGGCCTATCAGAACTACAGACACAGTTGGTCAGTAAGTTTCCGCCTAACCACTGGCCTATCAGAACTACAGACACAGTTGGTCAGTAAGTTTCCCCCTAACCACTGGCCTATCAGAACTACAGACACAGTTGGTCAGTAAGTTTCCGCCTAACCACTGGCCTATCAGAACTACAGACACAGTTGGTCAGTAAGTTTCCCCCTAACCACTGGCCTATCAGAACTACAGACACAGTTGGTCAGTAAGTTTCCGCCTAACCACTGGCCTATCAGAACTACAGACACAGTTGGTCAGTAAGTTTCCCCCTAACCACTGGCCTATCAGAACTACAGACACAGTTGGTCAGTAAGTTTCCCCCTAACCACTGGCCTATCAGAACTACAGACACAGTTGGTCAGTAAGTTTCCGCCTAACCACTGGCCTATCAGAACCAGAGACACAGTTGGTCAGTAAGTTTCCCCCTAACCACTGGCCTATCAGAACTACAGACACAGTTGGTCAGTAAGTTTCCGCCTAACCACTGGCCTATCAGAACTACAGACACAGTTGGTCAGTAAGTTTCCCCCTAACCACTAGCCTATCAGAACCAGAGACACAGTTGGTCAGTAAGTTTCCCCCTAACCACTGGCCTATCAGAACTACAGACACAGTTGGTCAGTAAGTTTCCGCCTAACCACTGGCCTATCAGAACTACAGACACAGTTGGTCAGTAAGTTTCCCCCTAACCACTGGCCTATCAGAACTACAGACACAGTTGGTCAGTAAGTTTCCCCCTAACCACTGGCCTATCAGAACTACAGACACAGTTGGTCAGTAAGTTTCCCCCTAACCACTGGCCTATCAGAACTACAGACACAGTTGGTCAGTAAGTTTCCGCCTAACCACTGGCCTATCAGAACTACAGACACAGTTGGTCAGTAAGTTTCCGCCTAACCACTGGCCTATCAGAACTACAGACACAGTTGGTCAGTAAGTTTCCGCCTAACCACTGGCCTATCAGAACTACAGACACAGTTGGTCAGTAAGTTTCCCCCTAACCACTGGCCTATCAGAACTACAGACACAGTTGGTCAGTAAGTTTCCCCCTAACCACTGGCCTATCAGAACCAAAGACACAGTTGGTCAGTAAGTTTCCGCCTAACCACTGGCCTATCAGAACTACAGACACAGTTGGTCAGTAAGTTTCCGCCTAACCACTGGCCTATCAGAACTACAGACACAGTTGGTCAGTAAGTTTCCCCCTAACCACTGGCCTATCAGAACTACAGACACAGTTGGTCAGTAAGTTTCCCCCTAACCACTGGCCTATCAGAACCAAAGACACAGTTGGTCAGTAAGTTTCCGCCTAACCACTGGCCTATCAGAACTACAGACACAGTTGGTCAGTAAGTTTCCGCCTAACCACTGGCCTATCAGAACTACAGACACAGTTGGTCAGTAAGTTTCCCCCTAACCACTAGCCTATCAGAACCAGAGACACAGTTGGTCAGTAAGTTTCCCCCTAACCACTGGCCTATCAGAACTACAGACACAGTTGGTCAGTAAGTTTCTCCCTAACCCCTAGCCTATCAGAACTACAGACACAGTTGGTCAGTAAGTTTCCGCCTAACCACTGGCCTATCAGAACTACAGACACAGTTGGTCAGTAAGTTTCCGCCTAACCACTGGCCTATCAGAACTACAGACACAGTTGGTCAGTAAGTTTCCCCCTAACCACTGGCCTATCAGAACTACAGACACAGTTGGTCAGTAAGTTTCCGCCTAACCACTGGCCTATCAGAACTACAGACACAGTTGGTCAGTAAGTTTCCCCCTAACCACTGGCCTATCAGAACTACAGACACAGTTGGTCAGTAAGTTTCCGCCTAACCACTGGCCTATCAGAACTACAGACACAGTTGGTCAGTAAGTTTCCCCCTAACCACTGGCCTATCAGAACTACAGACACAGTTGGTCAGTAAGTTTCCGCTTAACCACTGGCCTATCAGAACTACAGACACAGTTGGTCAGTAAGTTTCCGCCTAACCACTGGCCTATCAGAACTACAGACACAGTTGGTCAGTAAGTTTTCCCCTAACCCCTGGTCCATCAGAACCAGAGACACAGTTGGTCAGTAAGTTTCCCCCTAACCCCTGGTCCATCAGAACCAGAGACACAGTTGGTCAGTAAGTTTCCCCCTAACCACTGGCCTATCAGAACCAAAGACACAGTTGGTCAGTAAGTTTCCGCCTAACCCCTGGCCTATCAGAACTACAGACACAGTTGGTCAGTAAGTTTCCGCCTAACCCCTGGCCTATCAGAACTACAGACACAGTTGGTCAGTAAGTTTCCCCCTAACCACTGGCCTATCAGAACTACAGACACAGTTGGTCAGTAAGTTTCCCCCTAACCACTGGCCTATCAGAACTACAGACACAGTTGGTCAGTAAGTTTCCCCCTAACCACTGGCCTATCAGAACTACAGACACAGTTGGTCAGTAAGTTTCCCCCTAACCCCTGGTCCATCAGAACCAGAGACACAGTTGCACTGTGATGTATGGAGGAATGATTTAGTGTCTTATATAAGGGGTCTCCTCTCTTCCCACCTGTCTGATCCACTGAGAAGCTCCTGACTCCTAGATCCTAGGCTGGGAGGGATGGGCTTTACCAACTCCTCTTCTAGACTACACAGAGGAGAGGAGAGTCAAAATATAATATAATTACAAGGCTTATAGTGTGACATGATACATTGTTGTATTAAATAAAACTGTTAATGTTGGAACAAACCCGTTAGTGAGAAAGAAGAGATCATCAACCATGAGCTGAGGGATCGGCTCACCATGCAATCTGCAGACAAGACAGAGAGAACTTGAATAGAAGAGCACAACGGTTTACATCTAACTGACTGTTATAGCAGCGGCTAACAGACTATTATAACAGCTAACAGACTGTTATAGCAGCTAACAGACTGTTATAGCAGCTAACAGACTTATAGTAGCAACTAACAGACTATTATAACAGCTAACAGACTGTTATAGCAGCTAACAGACTGTTATAGCAGCTAACAGACTGTTATAGCAGCTAACAGACTTATAGTAGCAACTAACAGACTATTATAACAGCTAACAGACTGTTATAGCAGCTAACAGACTTATAGTAGCAACTAACAGACTATTATAACAGCTAACAGACTATTATAGCAGCTAACAGACTATTATAACAGCTAACAGACTATTATAACAGATAACAGACTATTATAACAGCTAACAGACTGTTATAGCAGCTAATAGACTGTTATAGCAGCTAACAGACTGTTATAGTAGCAACTAACAGACTATTATAGCAGCTAACAGACTATTATAGCAGCTAACAGACTATTATAACAGATAACAGACTATTATAACAGCTAACAGACTATTATAACAGCTAACAGACTGTTATAGCAGCTAACAGACTATTATAACAGCTAACAGACTATTATAGCAGCACCTGGCTAGCAATCATGCACACACTGCACAACACCTGTGTAAAAACCACATTTAATTCTGTATCAAAAGTTGTTTGATCACTTCCTCTTTTGGTTCTATTTAAGGTACTTCACCAGCAGGATTGTGTTTTAATATTCACTGAGTATTGAACACCTGCTCTTTACATGACAGACTGACCAGGGGCATCCAGCTGAAAGCTATGATCCTTATTGATGTTACTTGTTAAATCCACTTCAATCCGTGTAGATGAAGGGGAGGAGACGGGTAAAATAAGGATTTTTAAGTCTTCAGACAATTGAGACATGGTTTGTGTATGTGCCATTCAGAGGGCGAATGGGCAAGACACAATATTTAAATGCCTTTGAACGGAGTATGGTAGTAAATGCCAGGTTCCACCAGTTTGTGTCGAGTACTGCAACACTGCTGGGTTTTTCCACACTTAACAGTTTCACACGTGATTCAAGAATGGTTCACCACCCAAAGGACATCCAGCCAACTTGACACAACTGTGGGAAGCATTGGAGTCAACATGGGGCAGCATCCTTGTGGAACGCTTTCAACACCTTGTATTGCCCATAGCCCCAATGAATTGAGGCTGTTCTGAGGGGGGTGCAACTCGTTATTAGGAAAGTGTTCCTAATGTTTTGTTCACTCAGTGTAGAAGTACAGAATGACCGTTGACACCAGGGGTGTATTCACTAGACACCAAACGGAAGCGACTGAAACAGGGAAGGACTAACCTGAAGGTGTCCAATAAACACTAGTTTTCATTGCAAAGCATTTTGTTACGGTTTGGTACGGTGTGCCCTAATGAATACACGTCATTAGTAACCTACTGTAACCGGTTTCATATCACCCACTATGACGTGAATGAGGAAGTGTGTCTCTGTGGTTTCCTACCTGTCCTCTGGCTCTGCTGTCTCTGTCCATACTGGGTCAGGGACTCTGGAGCTATGGGGGATGGGAGATACACTTTGTGTTATTGGACTACAGCTATCTGGGGTTCAAACTGTACAACTGACTAATGGAGGTTTTCTAAAGACAATGGGTTGGACCAACTTTAATAGTCTCACCCAGAGCCCTACCCATAATGTAAATAAAATGGTCTGTTCTCAACACTACACACACTGTGGTGCCACATACCTGATCATTGTTTGGTCAATACGTCCAAATGTTTCTATCTATACTTTTTCAAATGAATAGATACAGTAATGAATCAATACTGTACCTGGATGAACCTGTGTCGAAGGAGATGAGTGTGTCAGACAGGGCTGTCAGAGTGTCCACTGGGGCAGGATCTGTCTTCACTGGTTTGTATGGGACAGGGGACACTGGGGAGACCACTTTCAACAGGACACTACTCTCTGGGGACAGCTCAGTGGCCACTTTGGTACGCCCTGGCTTCATGCCCTCATAAAGGTCAATCACTGCTGGGGTGTCAACTATGACAGGGGTTGAAAGGAGGATGTCTTTCACAGATACAGGAGAGACACCTTTCACACATACAGGAGGGACACCTTTCACAGATACAGGAGAGACGTCTTTCACACATACAGGAGAGACGTCTTTCACACATACAGGAGAGACATCTTTCACACATACAGGAGAGACATCTTTCACACATACAGGAGAGACGTCTTTCACAGATACAGGAGAGACGTCTTTCACAGAAACAGGAGAGACGTCTTTCACAGATACAGGAGAGACATCTTTCACAGACACAGGAGGGACGTCTTTCACAGATACAGGAGAGACATCTTTCACAGATACAGGAGGGACGCCTTTCACAGATAGTGCAGCTGGTTCTTTGGGGACAGAGGGAGTCTCAGTGAAGACAGAGTCGTCATTGTCTGTGATCACCACCCTTTAGACACACAAGAAAAACAACATGTCAGAAAAACGAAACATCTCCCGTCAAGCCTTTCCTTTCAGACAACATCGTCATTTTCCATACGGGACAAAACAAGTCAGGACGGTTCTTTGACAGGCATCAATTACCTTTTAGCCACAAAAGATGTAACATCTGTGGTCAGGGAGGTTTCTGGTGGTTTGTCAGTACAACTGTCAGGTGAACAGGAGAACAGGTGATAAGACACAAACAGAGGAATAGAGAGATGGAGAGAGAGATGGAGAGAATGAAAGAGATGGAGAGTGAAAGAGGGAAAGAAAGAAAGAAAGAAAGAAAGAAAGAGTGAAAGTGAGAAAGAAAGAGAGAGAGAAAGAAAGAAAGAGAGAAAGAAAGAAAGATATATTTCCTGAGGTAAAATAAGAGTTTCGCAGGCTGCATCTGAAATGGCACCCTATTCCCTATGTAGGGCCCTATACAGTATAGGGCCCTGGTCAAAAGTAGACTTCTATAAAGGGAATAGGGTGCATTTTGGGATGCACTTTTTGTGTTTCTCACCGTTTCTCCTTCTCTTCTGGAGAAAACTGGTCCTCAGTTTGAACTGGGAGGTTTGAGGTGGGACACACTGTGTGAGGAGCTCTGGAGGGAAGGACACACACACATACAGTACTTATCAAACACAGTCACTACAGTTATCTCTGATAATCCTTTACCACACACAGCGTCACACACTCAAACACATTCACCGAGTTTACTCATATGAATTGTATAAGGTTTACATTCTCTTGTAGCTCTCTGAAGGCCTCTTGGTGAAGCTGGATGTTGACCCACTGCAAATAGAAGGACACCATGTAATCAAGCCATCTAACAGGGCATTGTCTGTCTAAATGATAGACTGAGTACACAGAATAGACTCTACTCTATTTAATAGAGTCCCTGCTATCAGTAGAGCTGTGACATTACCGCTGTCAGTAGAGCTGTGACATTACTGCTGTCAGTAGAACTGTGACATTACTGCTGTCAGTAGAACTGTGACATTACTACTGCCAGTAGAACTGTGACATTACTACTGCCAGTAGAGCTGTGACATTACTGCTGCCAGTAGAGCTGTGACATTACTGCTGTCAGTAGAGCTGTGACATTACTGCTGCCAGTAGAGCTGTGACATTACTGCTGTCAGTAGACTGTGACATTACTGCTGTCAGTAGAGCTCTGACATTACTGCTGTCAGTAGACTGTGACATTACTGCTGCCAGTATAACTGTGACATTACTGCTGCCAGTAGAACTGTGACATTACTGCTGTCAGTAGAACTGTGACATTACTGCTGCCAGTAGAGCTCTGACATTACTGCTGTCAGTAGAGCTGTGACATTACTGCTGCCAGTAGAGCTCTGACATTACTGCTGTCAGTAGACTGTGACATTACTGCTGCCAGTAGACTGTGACATTACTGCTGCCAGTAGAACTGTGACATTACTGCTGTCAGTAGAACTGTGACATTACTGCTGCCAGTAGAGCTCTGACATTACTGCTGTCAGTAGAGCTGTGACATTACTGCTGCCAGTAGAGCTGTGACATTACTGCTGCCAGTAGAGCTGTGACATTACTGCTGTCAGTAGAGCTGTGACATTACTGCTGCCAGTAGAGCTGTGACATTACTGCTGTCAGTAGACTGTGACATTACTGCTGTCAGTAGAGCTGTGACATTACTGCTGTCAGTAGAGCTGTGACATTACTGCTGTCAGTAGACTGTGACATTACTGCTGTCAGTAGAACTGTGACATTACTGCTGTCAGTAGACTGTGACATTACTACTGTCAGTAGAGCTGTGACATTACTGCTGTCAGTAGACTGTGACATTACTACTGTCAGTAGAGCTGTGACATTACTGCTGTCAGTAGACTGTGACATTACTGCTGCCAGTAGAGCTGTGACATTACTGCTGTCAGTAGAGCTGTGACATTACTGCTGTCAGTAGAGCTGTGACATTACTGCTGTCAGTAGAGCTGTGACATTACTGCTGTCAGTAGAACTGTGACATTACTGCTGTCAGTAGAACTGTGACATTACTACTGCCAGTAGAGCTCTGACATTACTGCTGCCAGTAGAGCTGTGACATTACTGCTGTCAGTAGAGCTCTGACATTACTGCTGTCAGTAGAACTGTGACATTACTGCTGTCAGTAGAGCTGTGACATTACTACTGCCAGTAGAGCTCTGACATTACTGCTGCCAGTAGAGCTCTGACATTACTGCTGCCAGTAGAGCTGTGACATTACTGCTGTCAGTAGAGCTGTGACATTACTGCTGTCAGTAGAGCTGTGACATTACTGCTGTCAGTAGAACTGTGACATTACTGCTGTCAGTAGAGCTGTGACATTACTGCTGTCAGTAGAGCTGTGACAATACTGCTGTCAGTAGAGCTCTGACATTACTGCTGTCAGTAGAGCTGTGACATTACTGCTGCCAGTAGAGCTGTGACATTACTGCTGCCAGTAGAGCTGTGACATTACTGCTGCCAGTAGAGCTGTGACATTACTGCTGCCAGTATAGCTGTGACATTACTGCTGCCAGTAGAGCTGTGACATTACTGCTGTCAGTAGAGCTCTGACATTACTGCTGCCAGTAGAGCTGTGACATTACTGCTGTCAGTAGAGCTCTGACATTACTGCTGCCAGTAGAGCTCTGACATTACTGCTGTCAGTAGAGCTGTAACAGTACTTTATTTACCTGAAGCCATTGGATGTAGATGAGTTGGCAGCAGGCTTGGTGTCTGTCTCGGTAAAAACCCCTCTGAAAAAATATATAGGATTATTCACCTTTTGGATTATTCACAATTAATGAATGTATTACATTGAATAAGCATTTGACCAAGTGATGCAATGGTGGAGGTCTGTTTTACCTGATGAGGTATCCTGGAGATGGTGCTCTTTATTTAGGAACGAGAAGTTTGTGGGCAGTTTATGATGAAGAACATGTTTTGTGGTTTGTGTTTTGAGGTGTCAGTGTGTAGTGTTGAGTTGGGTGTGTAGTGTTGAGTTGGGTGTCAGTATGTAGTGTTGAGGTGGGAGTCAGTGTGTAGTGTTGAGGTGGGTGTCAGTGTGTAGTGTTGAGGTGGGTGTCAGTATGTAGTGTTGAGGTGGGTGTCAGTATGTCGTGTTGAGGTGGGTGTCAGTAAGTAGTGTTGAGGTGGGTGTGTAGTGTTGAGGTGGGTGTCAGTGTGTAGTGTTGAGGTGGGTGTGTAGTGTTGAGGTGGGGGTGTAGTTTTGAGGTGGGTGTCAGTGTGTAGTGTTGAGGTGCGTGTGTAGTGTTGAGGTGGGGGTCAGTATGTAGTGTTGAGGTGGGTGTGTAGTGTTGAGGTGGGTGTGTAGTGTTGAGGTGGGTGTCAGTGTGTAGTGTTGAGATGGGTGTGTAGTGTTGAGGTGGGTGTGTAGTGTTGAGGTGGGTGTGTAGTGTTGAGGTGGGGGTCAGTGTATAGTGTTGAGGTGGGTGTGTAATGTTGAGGTGGGTGTCAGTGTGTAGTGTTGAGGTGGGTGTCAGTATGTAGTGTTGAGGTGGGTGTCAGGGTGTAGTGTTGAGGTGGGTGTGTAATGTTGAGGTGGGTGTCAGTGTGTAGTGTTGAGGTGGGTGCCAGTGTGTAGTGTTGAGGTGGGTTTCAGTATGTAGTGTTGAGGTGGGTGTCTGTATGTAGTGTTGAGGTGGGGGTCAGTGTGTAGTGTTGAGGTGGGTTTCAGTATGTAGTGTTGAGGTGGGTGTGTAATGTTGACGTGGGTGTCAGTGTGTAGTGTTGAGGTGGGGGTCAGTGTGTAGTGTTGAGGTGGGTGTCAGTGTGTATTGAGGTGGGTGTCAGTGTGTAGTGTTGAGGTGGGTTGGTGTGTAATGTTGAGGTGGGTGTCAGTATGTACTGTTGAGGTGGGTGTCAGTGTGTAGTGTTGAGGTGGGTGTCAGTGTATAGTGTTGAAGAGGGGGTCAGTGTGTAGTGTTGAGGTGGGGGTCAGTGTGTAGTGTTGAGGTGGGAGTCTGTATGTAGTGTTGAGGTGGGAGTCTGTATGTAGTGTTGAGGTGGGTGTCCGTATGTAGTGTTGAGGTGGGGGTCAGTGTGTAGTGTTGAGGTGGGTGTCAGTATGTCGTGTTGAGGTGGGTGTCAGTATGTAGTGTTGAGGTGGGTGTGTAGTGTTGAGGTGGGTGTCAGTGTGTAGTGTTGAGGTGGGTGTGTAGTGTTGAGGTGGATGTCAGTGTGTAGTGTTGAATTGGGTGTGTAGTGTTGAGGTGGGGGTGTAGTTTTGAGGTGGGTGTCAGTGTGTAGTGTTGAGGTGGGTGTGTAGTGTTGAGGTGGGTGTGTAGTGTTGAGGTGGGTGTGTAGTGTTGAGGTGGGGGTCAGTATGTAGTGTTGAGGTGGGTGTGTAGTGTTGAGGTGGGTGTCAGTGTGTAGTGTTGAGATGGGTGTGTAGTGTTGAGGTGGGTGTGTAGTGTTGAGGTGGGGGTCAGTGTATAGTGTTGAGGTGGGTGTGTAATGTTGAGGTGGGTGTCAGTGTGTAGTGTTGAGGTGGGTGTCAGTGTGTAGTGTTGAGGTGGGTGCCAGTGTGTAGTGTTGAGGTGGGTGCCAGTGTGTAGTGTTGAGGTGGGTTTCAGTATGTAGTGTTGAGGTGGGTGTCTGTATGTAGTGTTGAGGTGGGTGTCCGTATGTAGTGTTGAGGTGGGTGTCCGTATGTAGTGTTGAGGTGGGGGTCAGTGTGTAGTGTTGAGGTGGGTTTCAGTATGTAGTGTTGAGGTGGGTGTGTAATGTTGACGTGGGTGTCAGTGTGTAGTGTTGAGGTGGGGGTCTGTATGTAGTGTTGAGGTGGGTGTCCGTATGTAGTGTTGAGGTGGGTGTCCGTATGTAGTGTTGAGGTGGGGGTGGGTGTGTAATGTTGACGTGGGTGTCAGTGTGTAGTGTTGAGGTGGGGGTCAGTGTGTAGTGTTGAGGTGGGGGTTAGCATGTACTGCTGAGGTGGGGGTCAGTGTGTAGTGTTGAGCTGGGGTCAGTGTGTAGTGTTGAGGTGGGTGTCAGTGTGTAGTGTTGAGGTGGGTGTCAGTGTGTAGTGTTGAGGTGGGTGTCAGTGTGTAGTGTTGAGGTGGGGGTCAGCATGTACTGTTGAGGTGGGGGTCAGTGTGTAGTGTTGAGGTGGGGGTCAGTGTATAGTGTTGAGGTGGGTGTATAATGTTGAGGTGGGTGTCAGTGTGTAGTGTTGAGGTGGGTGTCAGTGTGTAGTGTTGAGGTGGGTGCCAGTGTGTAGTGTTGAGGTGGGTTTCAGTATGTAGTGTTGAGGTGGGTTTCAGTATGTAGTGTTGAGATGGGTTTCAGTATGTAGTGTTGAGGTGGGTGTCTGTATGTAGTGTTGAGGTGGGTGTCCGTATGTAGTGTTGAGGTAGGGGTCAGTGTGTAGTGTTGAGGTGGGTTTCAGTATGTAGTGTTGAGGTGGGTGTGTAATGTTGACGTGGGTGTCAGTGTGTAGTGTTGAGGTGGGGGTCTGTATGTAGTGTTGAGGTGGGTGTCCGTATGTAGTGTTGAGGCGGGTGTCCGTATGTAGTGTTGAGGTGGGGGTCAGTGTGTAGTGTTGAGGTGGGTTTCAGTATGTAGTGTTGAGGTGGGTGTGTAATGTTGACGTGGGTGTCAGTGTGTAGTGTTGCGGTGGGGGTCAGTGTGTAGTGTTGAGATGGGGGTCAGCATGTACTGTTGAGGTGGGGGTCAGTGTGTAGTGTTGAGCTGGGGGTCAGTGTGAAGTGTTGAGGTGGGTGTCAGTGTGTAGTGTTGAGGTGGGTGTCAGTGTGTAGTGTTGAGGTGGGTGTCAGTGTGTAGTGTTGAGGTGGGTTGGTGTGTAATGTTGAGGTGGGTGTCAGTATGTACTGTTGAGGTGGGAGTCAGTGTGTAATGTTGAGGTGGGCGTGTAATGTTGAGGTGGGTGTCAGTGTGTAGTGTTGAGGTGGGTGTCAGTGTGTAGTGTTGAGGTGGGTGTGTAGTGTTGAGGTGGGTGTCAGTGTATAGTGTTGAGGTGGGGGTCAGTGTGTAGTGTTGAGGTGGGGGTCAGTGTGTAGTGTTGAGGTGGGAGTCAGTGTGTAGTGTTGAGGTGGGGGTCAGTGTGTAATGTTGAGGTGGGTGTGTAATGTTGAGGTGGGTGTCAGTGTGTAGTGTTGAGGTGGGGGTCAGTGTGTAGTGTTGAGTTTGGTGTCAGTGTGTAATGTTGAGATGGGAGTCAGTGTGTAGTGTTGAGATGGGAGTCAGTGTGTAGTGTTGAGGTGGGGGTCAGTGTGTAATGTTGAGGTGGGGGTCAGTGTGCAGTGTTGAGATGGGAGTGAGTGTGTGGTGTTGAGGTGGGTGTCAGTGTGTAGTGTTGAGGTGGGAGTCAGTGTGTAGTGTTGAGGTGGGTGTCAGTGTGTATTGTTGAGGTGGGTGTGTATTGTTGAGGTGGGTGTGTAGTGTTGAGGTGGGTGTCAGTGTGTAGTGTTGAGGTGGGTGTCAGTATGTAGTGTTGAGGTGGGAGTCAGTGTGTAGTGTTGAGGTGGGTGGCAGTGTGTATTGTTGAGGTGGGTGTGTAGTGTTGAGGTGGGTGTCAGTGTGTAGTGTTGAGGTGGGTGTGTAATGTTGACGTGGGTGTCAGTGTGTAGTGTTGAGGTGGGGGTCTGTATGTAGTGTTGAGGTGGGTGTCCGTATGTAGTGTTGAGGTGGGTGTCCGTATGTAGTGTTGAGGTGGGGGTGGGTGTGTAATGTTGACGTGGGTGTCAGTGTGTAGTGTTGAGGTGGGGGTCAGTGTGTAGTGTTGAGGTGGGGGTTAGCATGTACTGCTGAGGTGGGGGTCAGTGTGTAGTGTTGAGCTGGGGTCAGTGTGTAGTGTTGAGGTGGGTGTCAGTGTGTAGTGTTGAGGTGGGTGTCAGTGTGTAGTGTTGAGGTGGGTGTCAGTGTGTAGTGTTGAGGTGGGGGTCAGCATGTACTGTTGAGGTGGGGGTCAGTGTGTAGTGTTGAGGTGGGGGTCAGTGTATAGTGTTGAGGTGGGTGTATAATGTTGAGGTGGGTGTCAGTGTGTAGTGTTGAGGTGGGTGTCAGTGTGTAGTGTTGAGGTGGGTGCCAGTGTGTAGTGTTGAGGTGGGTTTCAGTATGTAGTGTTGAGGTGGGTTTCAGTATGTAGTGTTGAGATGGGTTTCAGTATGTAGTGTTGAGGTGGGTGTCTGTATGTAGTGTTGAGGTGGGTGTCCGTATGTAGTGTTGAGGTAGGGGTCAGTGTGTAGTGTTGAGGTGGGTTTCAGTATGTAGTGTTGAGGTGGGTGTGTAATGTTGACGTGGGTGTCAGTGTGTAGTGTTGAGGTGGGGGTCTGTATGTAGTGTTGAGGTGGGTGTCCGTATGTAGTGTTGAGGCGGGTGTCCGTATGTAGTGTTGAGGTGGGGGTCAGTGTGTAGTGTTGAGGTGGGTTTCAGTATGTAGTGTTGAGGTGGGTGTGTAATGTTGACGTGGGTGTCAGTGTGTAGTGTTGCGGTGGGGGTCAGTGTGTAGTGTTGAGGTGGGGGTCAGCATGTACTGTTGAGGTGGGGGTCAGTGTGTAGTGTTGAGCTGGGGGTCAGTGTGAAGTGTTGAGGTGGGTGTCAGTGTGTAGTGTTGAGGTGGGTGTCAGTGTGTAGTGTTGAGGTGGGTGTCAGTGTGTAGTGTTGAGGTGGGTTGGTGTGTAATGTTGAGGTGGGTGTCAGTATGTACTGTTGAGGTGGGAGTCAGTGTGTAATGTTGAGGTGGGCGTGTAATGTTGAGGTGGGTGTCAGTGTGTAGTGTTGAGGTGGGTGTCAGTGTGTAGTGTTGAGGTGGGTGTGTAGTGTTGAGGTGGGTGTCAGTGTATAGTGTTGAGGTGGGGGTCAGTGTGTAGTGTTGAGGTGGGGGTCAGTGTGTAGTGTTGAGGTGGGAGTCAGTGTGTAGTGTTGAGGTGGGGGTCAGTGTGTAATGTTGAGGTGGGTGTGTAATGTTGAGGTGGGTGTCAGTGTGTAGTGTTGAGGTGGGGGTCAGTGTGTAGTGTTGAGTTTGGTGTCAGTGTGTAATGTTGAGATGGGAGTCAGTGTGTAGTGTTGAGATGGGAGTCAGTGTGTAGTGTTGAGGTGGGGGTCAGTGTGTAATGTTGAGGTGGGGGTCAGTGTGCAGTGTTGAGATGGGAGTGAGTGTGTGGTGTTGAGGTGGGTGTCAGTGTGTAGTGTTGAGGTGGGAGTCAGTGTGTAGTGTTGAGGTGGGTGTCAGTGTGTATTGTTGAGGTGGGTGTGTATTGTTGAGGTGGGTGTGTAGTGTTGAGGTGGGTGTCAGTGTGTAGTGTTGAGGTGGGTGTCAGTATGTAGTGTTGAGGTGGGAGTCAGTGTGTAGTGTTGAGGTGGGTGGCAGTGTGTATTGTTGAGGTGGGTGTGTAGTGTTGAGGTGGGTGTCAGTGTGTAGTGTTGAGGTGGGTGTGTAGTGTTGAGGTGGGTGTGTAGTGTTTACCTATCTTCTGCAGGTCTGGTGGGGGAGGGAGGGGTCTTGGATGTGGGAGAGGCTATTGGGCTGTCTATAGGGGCTCCATTCAGTCGATTCACTCTAACTTCTGCCATCCTGTTCAGAGAGGGAGAGAGAGAGGGGGAGAGGGAGAGAGAGAGGGAGGAGGGAGGAGATAGGCTGAGCAAGAGGGAGATGGAGAGAGAGAGGGAGAGGGGTGTAGGAGAGAGGGAGATGGAGAGAGAGCGAAAGAGAGAGAGGGTAGGAGAGAGAGAGGGTAGGAGAGAGAGAGAGAGCGAGAGAGGGGGTGAGAGAGAGAGCGAGAGAGGGGGTAGGAGAGAGAGAGAGGGAGAGCGAGAGGTGGTAGGAGAGAGAGAGAGAGAGAGAGAGAGAGCGAGAGAGAGAGAGAGGGGGGGTAGGAGAGAGAGAGAGCGAGAGAGGGGGTAGGAGAGAGAGAGGGGGTAGGAGAGAGAGAGAGCGAGAGAGGGGGTAGGAGAGAGAGAGAGAGCGAGAGAGGGGGTAGGAGAGAGAGAGAGCAAGAGAGAGGGGGTAGGAGAGAGAGAGCGAGAGAGGGGGTAGGAGAGAGAGAGCGAGAGAGAGAGGGGGTAGGAGAGAGAGAGAGCAAGAGAGAGGGGATAGGAGAGAGAGAGAGAGAGAGAGAGTGAGAGAGAGAGAGAGAGAGAGAGAGAGAGAGAGAGAGGGTAGGAGAGAGAGAGAGGGCGTGAGAATGGGGAGAGACATTGAATAGGGTCCATATGAATGGAGCCTCATCCCCAGTGTTAACTGATACCACGTAGAGAGATCTGGCTGGTAAACCAGACTAATGTGACTAACTTCATTCTAATGACTTTGTTTCTCTGTCTCTCTGTCTGTCTGTCTGCGTTACCATGGTTTCTTCTCCTCTGTTTCAGACTGAGGTTCACTGAGTCTCTGCATCCAGCTGGCATCTCCCTTCAGCTTGGTCCGAACCTTAGAGGTCTTCAACACTGATGCTCTGTCCCCCTCTGAAACACACACAGTACACACGTTAGACAGAAACACACACACACACACACACGACAGAAACAGAAACACACACACACACACACACATACATTAGACAGAAACACACACACACGTGCACATAATAATGAAACAATCCCACACACACATGCACGCACCATCTGATTAAGAGAAAACAGCATTATGATACATACTTCACACTGATCACACCGCAGGAATGGATGGAACTATAGTGCAATAAACATGGTATCCATCACCTCATCCCCTTGGTATGGACCTACTAACACATCTTACAATGGTAGGAAATACACTATCACATGCTCATCCTACTGAAATCCGCTCAGTCAGTCAGTAAACCTGTCAACTCACCTTTTGACATAGTCGGGTCGTTTGTAATCTGGTTCCTATGATTCCTCCGCTGGCTCCCAATCTGGTTCCTATGATTCCTCCGCTGGCTCCCAATCTGGTTCCTATGATTCCTCTGCTGGCTCCCAATCTGGTTCCTATGATTCCTCCGCTGGCTCCCAATCTGGTTCCTATGATTCCTCTGCTGGCTCCCAATCTGGTTCCTATGATTCCTCCACTGGCTCCCAATCTGGTTCCTATGATTCCTCTGCTGGCTCCCAATCTGGTTCCTATGATTCCTCCGCTGGCTCCCAATCTGGTTCCTATGATTCCTCCGCTGGCTCCCAATCTGGTTCCTATGATTCCTCCGCTGGCTCCCAATCTGGTTCCTATGATTCCTCCGCTGGCTCCCAATCTGGTTCCTATGATTCCTCTGCTGGCTCCCAATCTGGTTCCTATGATTCCTCCGCTGGCTCCCAATCTGGTTCCTATGATTCCTCTGCTGGCTCCCAATCTGGTTCCTATGATTCCTCCGCTGGCTCCCAATCTGGTTCCTATGATTCCTCCACTGTCTCCCTGAGTACCACAGACAGCAGTACAGACATAGGTTAGTTTATGTGTCGGGGGGCTAGGGTCAGTCTGTTATATCTGGAGTATTTCTTCTGTCTTATCCGGTGTCCTGTGTGAATTTAAGTATGCTCTCTCTAATTCTCTCGTTCTCTCTCTCGGAGGACCTGAGCCATAGGATCATGTCTCAGGACTACCTGGCATGATGACTCCTTGCTGTCCCCAGTCCACCTGGCCGTGCTGCTGCTCCAGTTTCAACTGTTCTGCCTGCGGCTATGGAACCCTGACCTGTTCACCGGACGTGCTATCTGTCCCACACCTGCTGTTTTCAACTCTCTAGAGACAGCCGGAGCGGTAGAGATACTCTGAATGATCAGCTATGAGAAGCCAACTGACATGTACTCCTGAGGTGCTGACCTGTTGCCCCCTCAACAACTACTGTGATTATTATTATTATAAATGACCATGCTGGTCATTTATGAACATTTGAACATCTTGACCATGTTCTGTTATAATCTCCACCCGGCACAGCCAGAAGAGGACTGGCCACCCCTCATAGCCTGGTTCCTCTCTAGGTTTCTTCCTAGGTTCTGGCCTTTCTAGGGAGTTTTTCCTAGCCACTGTGCTTCTACACCTGCATTGCTTGCTGTTTGATGTTTTAGGCTGGGTTTCTGTACAGCACTTTGAGATATCAGCTGATGTAAGAAGGGCTATATAAATACATTTGATTTGATTAAGAGAGGTTGGGTCCAGAAACAAGCCCTAGTCTCTGTCCCACTTGGTCCTTGTGTATATTTGATAAGATTGGACCTCTTGGTGTACAGTATTGGTATCGGTGTTGGGACTGACACACTCAGGGTTGCAGGCCATTCGGGCTTACCCCTCTAGTTTGTTCTACAACTGTTCAGTCTCAGTCAAAAGCAGGGTTGGCAGTTTCCCTCTCCTCATGTAAGGAACAGGAACATGTGATAGACATTCCACAGCCATCCTTTAATTATGCAGGTGAGCCTGTCCTACCACTTACTGCCGAACGACCAAACATACCCTCTGTCAGCCAAAGATAGATGGACACACACACACACATACACACGCATGCACACACAAACTGGAGCAAACATACCCTCTGTCAGCCAAAGATAGATGCACACACACACATACACACACATGCACACGCATGCACACACAAACTGGAGCAAACATAATTCCTCAACGTATGGTTTTAGAAGTAGGGTCTGAGATGTTAATTAAAACCTGGTCTGCTTGCTTTTTCTCACAAATATTCAATGAAGTGGCTTGATAGAAATGAACTACAAATATATTACACAATTCACAGGTGTCTTTCTCTTATCCCTAATCAAACACAAACGGCTCACTCACATTTCTCCTCAGGAAACTGAAAGCAAGTGGAAATTGTAATAAAACACTGTTATGATTTTTCCTAATCAAACGACAGGCAAAGTTGACCTCATGCCAAATAAAAGGGAGTGCTGTCAATTTCACTATGCAAATGATGCCCCAGTGGTAAATTCACAGCCTGAGGCAGTGGAATGTCTCTTTCTGAATACCTTCTGCCAGTGAGGACAGATCAAATAGACTGAAGGCTTAGATACTGTATTGATCATACATGATACACACCAGTCTACACACATGATACATTTTACAAGATACACACCACCAGCACACACACGCACACACACAGACACACGCACACACACAGACACGCACACAGACACAGACACACGCACACACAGACACGCACAGACACGCACACAGACACACGCACACACAGACACGCACAGACACGCACACACAGACACGCACACAGACACACACACACACGCACACACAGACACAGACACACAGACACACGCACACACACACCAGCACACAGACACACACACACAGACACACACACACACACGCACACACACACACGCACACAGACACACGCACACAGACACAGACACACACAGACACACACACACACAGACACACGCACACACACACACACAGACACACACAGACACAGACAGACGCACACGCACAGACACACACACGCACACACAGACACACGCACACACAGACACAGACACACGCACACACACACACAGACACACACACAGACGCACACACGCACACACAGACTCACACACACACAGACAGACACACACACAGACACACGCACACACACACACACAGACACACACACAGACGCACACGCACAGACACACACACGCACACACAGACACACGCACACACAGACACAGACACACGCACACACACACACAGACACACACACAGACGCACACACGCACACACAGACTCACACACACACAGACAGACACACAGACACAGACACACACACACACACACACACACACAGACACGCACACACACAGACACACACAGACACGCACACACAGACACAGACACACACAGACAGACACAGACACACGCACACACACACACAGACACAGACACACACAGAGACACAGACACAGACACAGACACACACGTTAAATGATAAGGTACGGTAAGGGAGCAGAAGGATGGAAAGGCTCATATGACAGGCAATTATGGCAAACAAGGCACAGAGAATAATGGTTCTGGGGGGACAAACAGACTGCCTGACAACCATCGTAGGTGTCTGTCAGGGTCTGAGGATTTAGCATAACATTAAACCGTTAGCAAAGGATATGATTGATTATATTCCTGATCTATACTGATTGAAAAAGAGAGGGTCAAGAAAGAGAGAATCCACATTCTAAAAGCCCTGACAAACATGGCACAAAATAACCTAATAAGCAACAGGAGTAAAAAGTACCTACTTTCACTGGATACTGTATCCACAGACGGTCTCCCAAACTGTAGAGAATCCCACACAGGTAGAGTGAGAGCAGGTGAGGGACAGACGGTCTCCCAAACTGTAGAGAATCCCACACAGGTAGAGTGAGAGCAGGTGAGGGACAGACGGTCTCCCAAACTGTAGAGAATCCCACACAGGTAGAGTGAGAGCAGGTGAGGGACAGACGGTCTCCCAAACTGTAGAGAATCCCACACAGGTAGAGTGAGAGCAGGTGAGGGACAGACGGTCTCCCAAACTGTAGAGAATCCCACACAGGTAGAGTGAGAGCAGGTGAGGGACAGACGGTCTCCCAAACTGTAGAGAATCCCACACAGGTAGAGTGAGTGCAGGTGAGGGACAAAAGTATAGGTAAAAGATTGCTAGGTCTGTGTGTGAACGGAGAGAGAGGGAGTGTGACTAGCTGTGTGACAAGCTGACAGGTGTTTGAACAGAAACTGGCGTGGACACAGACTAACTCAGACAGTCCTAGAGGCTACGCCACCACCCAGGGGGTGTGTGTGTTAGGGTGTGTGTGTGTTTGTGTAGGGGTGAGATTGGTAAGAAGTGAGTTTTGTTTACTGCTTATTCTCCTCTCTTTTAACACATACCTGAGAGCCAGATGAGCAGGAACATACTTGGCATAGCCAGTAGGAGTGTAGAGCATGACCCAAACATACACACACACACAGACGACACACACACAGGCTCCTATAAAACTGTTTCTCTCATGCTTACTGGACAGGGAGACATCAGAAAGAGACAGAGACATCAACACATCTGAGAACAGTGACTGTGGATATTCTCTAACAATTGGGTCACACTTTAAAGTCTACGTGTTAAATAAACACCAGGACTGCTATTTGCTTTGTAATGTTACGAGTTCAATAAGCCTCTCTATTTCTCTTCCAAGCTAGAGGCAATTATGATGTAGCCCCATTAAAACATGCCTCATCTTGATAAGGTGTGTTTAAGTTAATAGCAGTCTCTTGTAAGACAGACCTGGGTAACACTGTCAGTCGGCTGACCTATGAATAGTTAAACCATGGGACCATGAGGTGTAGATGTAGGCAGAACAGGGTGTTAGGTCACAGATGTGTGTGTGTGAGACACGCTTTCTCAGAACACCTGCGTCCTCCAACATCTACCATCTGCTCCAAAGCACAGTTGTCAATAGCAACATAATAGATTAACTCTCAAAATGAACATCCACACCAGATAGTGTTTACAGTACACAACCCTGCCCTTATTTAGTCTTCTTCAAATAGATCAGGGTGGAGACATGGGAGGGATGTTAATTTACACATATTTAGTCTTATTCAAATAGATCAGGGTGGAGACATGGGAGGGATGTTAATTTACACATATTTAGTCTTATTCAAATAGATCAGGGTGGAGACATGGGAGGGATGTTAATTTACACATACAGTGCCTTGCGAAAGTATTCGGCCCCCTTGAACTTTGCGACCTTTTGCCACATTTCAGGCTTCAAACATAAAGATATAAAACTGTATTGTTTTGTGAAGAATCAACAACAAGTGGGACACAATCATGAAGTGGAACGACATTTATTGGATATTTCAAACTTTTTTAACAAATCAAAAACTGAAAAATTGGGCGTGCAAAATTATTCAGCCCCTTTACTTTCAGTGCAGCAAACTCTCCAGAAGTTCAGTGAGGATCTCTGAATGATCCAATGTTGACCTAAATGACTAATGATGATAAATACAATCCACCTGTGTGTAATCAAGTCTCCGTATAAATGCACCTGCACTGTGATAGTCTCAGAGGTCCATTAAAAGCGCAGAGAGCATCATGAAGAACAAGGAACACACCAGGCAGGTCCGAGATACTGTTGTAAAGAAGTTTAAAGCCGGATTTGGATACAAAAAGATTTCCCAAGCTTTAAACATCCCAAGGAGCACTGTGCAAGCGATAATATTGAAATGGAAGGAGTATCAGACCACTGCAAATCTACCAAGACCTGGCCGTCCCTCTAAACTTTCAGCTCATACAAGGAGAAGACTGATCAGAGATGCAGCCAAGAGGCCCATGATCACTCTGGATGAACTGCAGAGATCTACAGCTGAGGTGGGAGACTCTGTCCATAGGACAACAATCAGTCGTATATTGCACAAATCTGGCCTTTATGGAAGAGTGGCAAGAAGAAAGCCATTTCTTAAAGATATCCATAAAAAGTGTCGTTTAAAGTTTGCCACAAGCCACCTGGGAGACACACCAAACATGTGGAAGAAGGTGCTCTGGTCAGATGAAACCAAAATTGAACTTTTTGGCAACAATGCAAAACGTTATGTTTGGCGTAAAAGCAACACCCTGAACACACCATCCCCACTGTCAAACATGGTGGTGGCAGCATCATGGTTTGGGCCTGCTTTTCTTCAGCAGGGACAGGGAAGATGGTTAAAATTGATGGGAAGATGGATGGAGCCAAATACAGGACCATTCTGGAAGAAAACCTGATGGAGTCTGCAAAAGACCTGAGACTGGGACGGAGATTTGTCTTCCAACAAGACAATGATCCAAAACATAAAGCAAAATCTACAATGGAATGGTTCAAAAATAAACATATCCAGGTGTTAGAATGGCCAAGTCAAAGTCCAGACCTGAATCCAATCGAGAATCTGTGGAAAGAACTGAAAACTGCTGTTCACAAATGCTCTCCATCCAACCTCACTGAGCTCGAGCTGTTTTGCAAGGAGGAATGGGAAAAAATGTCAGTCTCTCGATGTGCAAAACTGATAGAGACATACCCCAAGCGACTTACAGCTGTAATCGCAGCAAAAGGTGGCGCTACAAAGTATTAACTTAAGGGGGCTGAATAATTTTGCACGCCCAATTTTTCAGTTTTTGATTTGTTAAAAAAGTTTGAAATATCCAATAAATGTTGTTCCACTTCATGATTGTGTCCCACTTGTTGTTGATTCTTCACAAAACAATACAGTTTTATATCTTTATGTTTGAAGCCTGAAATGTGGCAAAAGGTCGCAAAGTTCAAGGGGGCCGAATACTTTCGCAAGGCACTGTATTTAGTCTTATTCAAATAGATCAGGGTGGAGACATGGGAGGGATGTTAATTTACACATATTTAGTCTTATTCAAATAGATCAGGGTGGAGACATGGGAGGGATGTTAATTTTACACATGGTCTCTTTACAGTGAACCTATATGACTGAGTAGAGTGTAAGGATGAGGAAACTGCTTGGTTTTAGTGCCAATGTTTCACTTCAGCTCATAGTCAGTGTAAACTGTGAAGTCTATGGTACCTGCTTGCTCTTTCCTCAACCCCCCCCATCCCTCTCCCCTACACTCTGAGGGCTAAACCAGTTAAACAGCTCAGCCTAGCAGCAGGGAGTCTCACCATGGCTCATTATACTAGAAGGAATGTCAGGCATTTCAACCTAAACCCTGCCCTTCCACTCCTCCGCCCACCCTCACACCTGAACCCCGCCCTCCGTCTCCCACCCTCTCTCTCCCCCGCCCACCCTCACACCTGAACCCCGCCCTCCGTCTCCCACCCTCTCTCTCCCCCGCCCACCCTCACACCTGAACCCCGCCCTCCGTCTCCCACCCTCTCTCTCCCCCGCCCGCCCTCACACCTGAACCCCGCCCTCCGTCTCCCACCCTCTCTCTCCCCCGCCCGCCCTCACACCTGAACCCCGCCCTCCGTCTTCCACCCTCTCTCCCCCGCCCGCCCTCACACCTGAACCCCGCCCTCCGTCTCCCACCCTCTCTCTCCCCCGCCCGCCCTCACACCTGAACCCCGCCCTCCGTCTCCCACCCTCTCTCTCCCCCGCCCGCCCTCACACCTGAACCCCGCCCTCCGTCTCCCACCCTCTCTCTCCCCCGCCCGCCCTCACACCTGAACCCCGCCCTCCGTCTCCCACCCTCTCTCTCTCCCCCGCCCGCCCTCCGTCTTCCACCCTCTCTCCCCCGCCCGCCCTCACACCTGAACCCCGCCCTCCGTCTTCCACCCTCTCTCCCCCGCCCGCCCTCACACCTGAACCCCACCCTCCGTCTTCCACCCTCTCTCCCCCGCCCGCCCTCACACCTGAACCCCGCCCTCCGTCTTCCACCCTCTCTCCCCCGCCCGCCCTCACACCTGAACCCCGCCCTCCGTCTTCCACCCTCTCTCCCCCGCCCGCCCTCACACCTGAACCCCGCCCTCCGTCTCCCACCCTCTCTCTCTCCCCCGCCCACCCTCACACCTGAACCCCGCCCTCCGTCTCCCACCCTCTCTCTCTCCCCCGCCCGCCCTCACACCTGAACCCCGCCCTCCGTCTCCCACCCTCTCTCTCTCCCCCGCCCGCCCTCACACCTGAACCCCGCCCTCCGTCTCCCACCCTCTCTCTCTCTCTCCCCCGCCCGCCCTCACACCTGAACCCCGCCCTCCGTCTCCCACCCTCTCTCTCTCCCCCGCCCACCGTCACACCTGAACCTCGCCCTCCTGAGTTATGGTGGATAGATGCAAACAGACAGCCAACTCTATTTTCTAATGAGGGTGAACAAACTTTATTATTGGTTGATTTCTATACAAACACATTCTATGTTCGCGTTTTAATAAACTGTACAATGTTTAGATTAAGGGAAAGTAAGACATAAGATATTTTATTTGAAATTAACAAACTGCATGACTGCTTGTGATTTAAATGACCAAACTGCATGACTGCTTGTGATTTAAATGACCAAACTGCATGACGGCTTGTGATTTAAATGACCAAACTGCATGACTGCTTGTGATTTAAATGACCAAACTGCATGACTGCTTGTGATTTAAATGACCAAACTGCATGACGGCTTGTGATTTAAATGACCAAACTGCATGACGGCTTGTGATTTAAATGACCAAACTGCATGACGGCTTGTGATTTAAATGACCAAACTGCATGACGGCTTGTGATTTAAATGACCAAACTGCATGACGGCTTGTGATTTAAATGACCAAACTGCATGACGGCTTGTGATTTAAATGACCAAACTGCATGACGGCTTGTGATTTAAATGACCAAACTGCATGACGGCTTGTGATTTAAATGACCAAACTGCATGACGGCTTGTGATTTAAATGACCAAACTGCATGACTGCTTGTGATTTAAATGACCAAACTGCATGACTGCTTGTGATTTAAATGACCAAACTGCATGACGGCTTGTGATTTAAATGACCAAACTGCATGACGGCTTGTGATTTAAATGACCAAACTGCATGACGGCTTGTGATTTAAATGACCAAACTGCATGACGGCTTGTGATTTAAATGACCAAACTGCATGACGGCTTGTGATTTAAATGACCAAACTGCATGACGGCTTGTGATTTAAATGACCAAACTGCATGACTGCTTGTGATTTAAATGACCAAACTGCATGACGGCTTGTGATTTAAATGACCAAACTGCATGACGGCTTGTGATTTAAATGACCAAACTGCATGACGGCTTGTGATTTAAATGACCAAACTGCATGACTGCTTGTGATTTAAATGACCAAACTGCATGACTGCTTGTGATTTGTATAAGAGACTTGTATGAGAGACTAGAAACAAGATGGCTGTAGAGGGAAAACAGTCACAGTACATCAAAATGAGTGCTCATGAATAATGGCAAGAGGAAGTGCTGGAAACAATGTTAGATTGTGTATCCACATTGAGAAGAAATGTGTGCTGCTCTCTATTGGTGAAGAGAGGTACTGAAGCCAGGCAAAAATGTGTTACTGACTGTCCTAGGAAAGGTGAGAGTTCACAGATCCTTATAGGTCCACAGACATGAGAGCGCACTCATTTCACAGGCGTATACCCCCAGTTAGTATTATGGGCCCACAAATATATCAGAGTTTTGTTACCTAAAAGAACAAGACTCAAGACACTGGTGAGAGTATGAATCAGTCCGACTTTTCGGGTTGAATCTTAACTTGATAACTGTACACAACTCACAGCTTTAAATGCTTTTCTCCCATTGACAGCAGTGATTAATGTGCATAGAGCTCAAGTTAGGACTCAAGTGAGGTTCTGTACCACTAGCCTGGAATCCAAACTGATACGATCCATTTCACCATTGTTACACGGAGCATGTCAGTTTGGTTTCCAGGCTACCCTATTGCAGGTACAGTCATCAGGCTCCATGTCGTAGATGAGGATAGCTCTCCACCGTGCGTCTGATCCCATCCTTTAGACCGACCACAGGCTTGTACCCCATGTCCTGCTTGGCTCTGGAGCAGCTGTAGAAGTGGTGTTTACCTGCCAGGGCCACCCTCATGGGGGTGAAGGTGGGTTTGAAGGCCACTAGGGGGCGTAGTAACAGAGACAGCAGCCACAGCAGCAGAGCCAGCCCGTAGACTAGTGCGTAGGGAAGGTGGTAGCGTGGAGCAGCGTATCCCAGACCTACTAGAATATCTGACATGAAGTCCCAGAACCGGACAGGCTCGTCATTAGTGATGTGGTATGCCTGGAGGGAGGAAAGGGGAGATGAGAAAGACCAGGCAATACGGATTGAGAAAAATGTTAAATGTTGACAGAGTTGGCCTCCCGGGTGGCGCAGTGGTTAAGGGCGCTGTACTGCAGCGCCAGCTGTGCCACCAGACTCTGGGTTCGCGCCCAGGCTCTGTCGTGACCGGTAGGTACGTGGGGCGACGCACAATTGGCCTAGCCAATTGGCCAGGTTAGGGAGGGTTTGGCCTGTAGGGATATCCTTGTCTCATCACGCACCAGCGACTCCTGTGGCGGGCTGGGCGCAGTGCGCACTAACCAAGGATGCCAGGTGCACGGTGTTTCCTCCGACACATTGGTGCGGCTGGCTTCCGGGTTGGATGCGCGCTGTGTTAAGAAGCAGTGCGGCTTGGTTGGGTTGTGTATCGGAGGACGCATGACTTTCAACCTTCGTCTCTCCCGAGCCCGTACGGGAGTTGTAGCGATGAGACAAGATAGTAGCTACTACAACAATTGGATACCACGAAATTGGGGAGAAAAAGGGCTAAAAAAAAAAAGTTAAAAAAAAAATGTTGACAGAGTTAGAGAAAGACATCACTGGTTAGAACCCAATATTGTCCACCAGTTGGCTCTTTTCGCTTCTGGAACCGTCTGGTATCACAGCGCCTCAGAAAGAGACTTGAATGGAGAGAGAAGAAAATCCAGCGGGAGTTTATTGGCTGATCTCTCAGTCCATCAACATCTAGCACAGGAATGGGCGACTTTGATAGGTGTAGGGCCACAACAAATCAGAACACATGAGGGGCCTGCCATTGCTCGTGGGCCTGCGTACTATAAGATATCAGAGTCAGACTGACTAATCAAATGGGGGGCCTAACCCGGTCGGTAATTCAAACACGATGAAAAGTTTAGATAGCTGGTCGCTAAACTAACTTAGCAAAGTAAAGTAAAAAAATAATGTTGGCTGACATAACAGCAGTAGAACCAAATTTCCAAATTGCACTTTCTAACTCGCAACAGTAAGTTGAGACCCCGACTGAGTTCACCCAACAACTTGCCCATCCCTGATATAGCATAACCCTTACAACCTCCACATTTGTGAATATCAGAGTCCAAGCAGCGCAAGTGATTTAATGTAGGCTAAACAAGGAAGTGAGTTGGGGAAATTGGAAAGTATGCATCTCCCGAGTGGCGCAGCGGTCTAATGCTCTGCATCTCAGTGCTAGAGGCGTCACTACTGACCCTGGATCAGCAGTCTAATGCTCTGCATCTCAGTGCTAGAGGCGTCACTACAGACCCTGGTTCAGCGGTCTAATGCTCTGCATCTCCGTGCTAGAGGCGTCACTACAGACCTTGGATCAGCAGTCTAATGCTCTGCATCTCAGTGCTAGAGGCGTCACTACTGACCCTGGTTCAGCGGTCTAAGGCTCTGCATCTCAGTGTTAGAGGCGTCACTACAGACCCTGGTTCAGCGGTCTAAGGCTCTGCATCTCAGTGCTAGAGGCGTCACTACTGACCCTGGATCAGCAGTCTAATGCTCTGCATCTCAGTGCTAGAGGCGTCACTACAGACCCTGGTTCAGCGGTCTAATGCTCTGCATCTCAGTGCTAGAGGCGTCACTACAGCAGTCTAATGCTCTGCATCTCAGTACTAGAGGCGTCACTACAGACCCTGGTTCAGCGGTCTAATGCTCTGCATCTCAGTGCTAGAGGCGTCACTACAGCAGTCTAATGCTCTGCATCTCAGTGCTAGAGGCATCACTACTGACCCTGGTTCAGCGGTCTAATGCTCTGCATCTCAGTGCTAGAGGCGTCACTACTGACCCTGGTTCAGCAGTCTAAGGCTCTGCATCTCAGTGCTAGAGGCGTCACTACTGACCCTGGTTCGAATCCAGACTCTCACAACCGGCCGTGATTCGGAGTCCCATAGGGCGGCACACAACTGGCCCAGCGTTGTCCGGGTTTGGCCAGTGTAGGACGTCATTGTAAATAAGAACTTGTTCTTAAATGACTTGCCTAGCTAAATAAAAAAAAACTAGTTTTCACATTAAAACTTTATATGCCCAAACTTAGGATCAATTGGGCTTCCCAAAAATAACACTGACCCCAAAACAAGATGGCCGCTGAGATGGAACATTCATTTGAACTGACGATTGGTATTTTTTAAGTCAGCTGTAAGGCTCTCTCCCGCCTCCATTTTAACCCACGCCCCTTTCAAGTACCACTTTGTTGCACAGTATTTCCAGGCTCTATAATCGGGAGCTTGGGACTATAAAAAGGATCAATCTGCATTTTTGGTGAAATTGAGTAATTGACATAGCCTTGTTCTGTATAATGTTCTCTACGCACATACATATTACTCTAAATACCCCAATTTGTGTTGTTAAGTTCAAAAGAATAGAAGATCAAATTTCCAATGAGGGTTGGAACTTTAAAGCCAATTATCTCAGAATCATCTTTTAGCAGATAGAACATTAATAGTCCCCGACCTCTGAACATGGGAACAACGTTTGTTACATGTTCCCTCAAAAACAAAATGTCACCACCAAGCAAATTTAAGGTCTGCTGAGAGCAGACCTGAAGGTTGTGAAATTCAGTGCAACTTACTGTGAACACAGAGGCTGTACCTGTTTTAAGTTACAGTTAACAGTGACCATGTAGGCTACTGTGGCTATTTGGTCATAATGTAGGCCTACCAGAGTGGACTCCCATCACAAACAATGGAGAAAATGCATCCCATAACATTTTAACATGGAAATAACTGTCCTATCATTCAGCCTACAGTAGCAGCCAATGTGTGGTGTTCTATGTAGACCTACATTCCATGAGAACTTTGAAAAGAATCATGCAGGGCTTGACCTTTAACCTGTTTATCCACTTGTCCTTCAGACATTGAGGTGACGGAAACTGTGCTGCTTGATGCAAGAAACCACTTCAAAATAAAAAACATTAATCCCATTCCATTACTACAGAGAATCAGACAAATGATGCTACCCTCTGCCTATTGGCTACTTAACTTATTCAAGACCGTCTCAAAATACAACACTGCCCCTTTAAGACAAGAAAAAGCTCTTTACCTGACTCGCTTTTCAAAGACGTCTAGAAATGTACACATTTGTGCTCTTGTAGGAAGCAATCACTGCCCCATCGCTGACTAGAAATGAACTAGTCAGACCCCGTTGAGAACAGGGTCTGAACTTACTAGCAAAGGATATTAACAAATGCACACGTGGCTACACGCAACTCTCGCTTTGATCTCAAAACAAGCGCATCTACTCATGGCCGCTCATACTGTAAACACAGTCCAGTTCAAAGTGAAGGGCACAGATCCATATGGCAATGTCTATTTGCATATAGGCCTACTGCAGTGCGGATTGGTTATGGCGCACCGGTCTGTGTCGAGTACGGCCCTGACGCGTGCCTGTCAATGCAATAGAATCCTACTCCAATGCACTCTGCCTACAACAAAATCTCTTGCACAGTTAGTCTTGCATACTAAGTCTTGCATGGTATGTTGCATTGAAAGCTGTTCATATTGTGTTGATTCGATAACAATTCCCACAGTAAAGAGAAACATTGACCGTGTTAACTAAAGGGGAAAACGCAAGAAAGGTGGGTGAAGTACAATCTCGTGCTGTTTCTTCTGTGCAGCAGTCCGATTGAGAGCTGCGCGCCCAGTTTATAGAGAACATTGGTTGGAACCCAACAAATATTTTGCGAGTGAGAAAGGCATCTTTCTTCAAACACACTACAGTTGACCCCATTTGTCATCATCACACAGTTGTACAGTGCAGGCAGGTCTACTGTATGAGATGGTTCCTACCTTGCCACAGATAGGAGACTCTGGCCTCAGACTCTCAGCTGACAAGATGAGTCCATGAACCACATTGTCCACGAAGGTGAAATCCACCAGGTTAGAACCATCACTACAGAGACAGAAGACATAGTTGGCAGAGAGAGAGACAACATCAACAAGGGCAGCGCCATATGGAGCTAAAGGTAGCCTAGTGGTTAGAGCGTTGGGACAGTAACCGAAAGGTTGCTAGATCGAATCCCCGAGCTGACAAGGTAAAAATCTGTCGTTCTTCCCCTGAACAAGGCAGAACTAGGCCGTCAAACCACTGTTCCTAGGCCGTCATTGTAAATAAGAATTTGTTCTTAACTGACTTGCCTAGTTGAATAAAACAAATCCATAAAACATTAACTTTGGTCAATCCCACTAGGTCCAGTGAAGAGTCCATGTTACATTCAAGTCCTGTGTATGACTGACCCGATGATGAACTTCATATTGCCCCTGCGTGCCGTGTCGACCAGAATGGGCACCAGCTGGGGGTCCCGGGGGCCGAAGATACCGTGAGGTCGGATGGCCACTGTCAGGAGACCCTTCTCCTTGTCACAGGCCTTCAGAACCAGCTGAGACACCAGGCAGACAAGATGGAGATAGAAGAGAACATTATCGTTTTAATGTTACATGTCTGGACAGCATCAATGTCTAAATGTTCTACAAGTTCTCCCCCTAGCAATGCTCTGGTACCATTAACATAACTATGTTAAGGCTATTCTACTAAATAAACAAGCTCCCTTCTCCTGTCCTCACCTTCTCCTGTTCTCTGTGTAGTAGTAGTGTCCTCACCTTCTCCTGTTCTCTGTGTAGTAGTAGTGTCCTCACCTTCTCCTGTTCTATCTTGGTCTCTGTGTAGTAGTGTCCTCACCTTCTCCTGTTCTCTGTGTAGTAGTAGTGTCCTCACCTTCTCCTGTTCTCTGTGTAGTAGTAGTGCCCTCACCTTCTCCTGTTCTGTGTAGTAGTAGTGTCCTCACCTTCTCCTGTTCTATCTTGGTCTCTGTGTAGTAGTGTCCTCACCTTCTCCTGTTCTCTGTGTAGTAGTGTCCTCACCTCCTCCTGTTCTCTGTGTAGTAGTGTCCTCACCTTCTCCTGTTCTCTGTGTAGTAGTGTCCTCACCTTCTCCTGTTCTCTGTGTAGTAGTGTCCTCACCTTCTCCTGTTCTCTGTGTAGTAGTGTCCTCACCTCCTCCTGTTCTCTGTGTAGTAGTGTCCTCACCTCCTCCTGTTCTGTGTAGTAGTGTCCTCACCTTCTCCTGTTCTCTGTGTAGTAGTGTCCTCACCTTCTCCTGTTCTATCTTGGTCTCTGTGTAGTAGTGTCCTCACCTTCTCCTGTTCTATCTTGGTCTCTGTGTGTAGTAGTGTCCTCACCTTCTCCTGTTCTCTGTGTAGTAGTGTCCTCACCTCCTCCTGTTCTCTGTGTAGTAGTGTCCTCACCTCCTCCTGTTCTCTGTGTAGTAGTGTCCTCACCTCCTCCTGTTCTGTGTAGTAGTGTCCTCACCTTCTCCTGTTCTCTGTGTAGTAGTGTCCTCACCTTCTCCTGTTCTCTGTGTAGTAGTAGTGTCCTCACCTTCTCCTGTTCTCTGTGTAGTAGTAGTAGTGTCCTCACCTTCTCCTGTTCTCTGTGTAGTAGTAGTAGTAGTGTCCTCACCTTCTCTTGTTCTCTGTGTAGTAGTAGTAGTAGTGTCCTCACCTTCTCCTGTTCTCTGTGTAGTAGTAGTAGTGTCCTCACCTTCTCCTGTTCTCTGTGTAGTAGTGTCCTCACCTTCTCCTGTTCTCTGTGTAGTAGTAGTAGTGTCCTCACCTTCTCCTGTTCTCTGTGTAGTAGTAGTAGTGTCCTCACCTTCTCCTGTTCTCTGTGTAGTAGTAGTAGTGTCCTCACCTTCTCCTGTTCTCTGTGTAGTAGTAGTAGTAGTGTCCTCACCTTCTCCTGTTCTCTGTGTAGTAGTAGTAGTGTCCTCACCTTCTCCTGTTATCTGTGTAGTAGTAGTAGTGTCCTCACCTTCTCCTGTTATCTGTGTAGTAGTGTCCTCACCTTCTCCTGTTATCTGTGTAGTAGTGTCCTCACCTTCTCCTGTTCTATCTTGGTCTCTGTGTAGTAGTCAATGGGCTTCTTGGCATAGGGAAGGTCTTCTCTCCCATCCTTGATGTCTGTTCCTTCAAACACCACACTGGCACTGCTGGTCAGTACCACTTTCTATGGCAGACAGGCAGAAACACACCTAAACTTTTAGTCAGTATAGGGGACTATCTATCCACTTGATCAGTAATTACATTAAATTATGGAGAATGTACAAGTATTTTAACAGAGCATTTCTTTCATTGAATTTAGTTTGTCTTTGTAACATATTGTATGACAGGCCTATGTGTTTAATAGTAACCCTATACTGCCCCCTACTTGTATTCCAGCCTCAGTGCAGGCCTGTAGGACAGTCTGTGTCCCCTGGATGTTGACTCTCTGGAACAGAGCCTTGTCATCACTGGCTGGGGCTGGAGAGGCACAGTGGAACACCAGGGAGACGCCTTGGAGCGCTGTTAGGAGAGCCTGGGATAGGGCCACACACAATGATGCCCAGATGCAGACACACATAGGACGCACACAGAAACACAGGCCTAACATGTACACATGAGGCACAAAGGCCATAACAAGGTCATATAGCTGGCCCCAACCATCTCAGTGCACAGACCCTTCACAGACAGACAGACAGACAGAGACACTCACCTGTTTGTCACAGAGGTCTCCCAGGTGGAAGGTGACTCCTGGTAGTTCGTAGCTCTGTCTGATGTCAAACACCGACACAGTGTAGCCTTTACCCAACAGCTTCTCTACCAGGTGTCTACCCAGGAACCCTGAGCCTCCGATCACTGCACACCTCTTACTGCTCTGTAGCGGATAGAGCGACAACATTCATTAAAGACAGACTATGATACAATGAAACGGACATGCATGAGACATAGGAGAAGAACCAAAAAATAGCCAGAATATGTGGCATATAGCTCAGAATTTGGTATGTTCTTCAAACTACCGCGCACTCACCGGTCGTATGCGCGTGGCCATGACAAACTGCAGGAGCGTCGTCGGTGTTGGGAAACAAACTGACAGAGAAATTTGAGTATTTGTTTAAAGTTCCCTCGTTCGAAAACAGTTTGACAAGATCATGTCACACGGACAATTGAATCATGATGAAGACTACAAGCAAACACCTTTAGGCTTATTTCAAGACAAGTTTACAATATAAAGACACTTTAATATGCTATCAAATAAGTGAAAATGTTAAACCTTTCACCTGTTCAAACTGTTTTACAACAATATAAATCGACCCGCGCACAATTAATAAACCCTATATCAGCTGAGCCCGAGAGGCGCTCTCGTTGGGTAGATGGGAGTTTGGGTGTAAAGGTGACAGGCTCGAACAGCCAATGAGGTGGAGCCTACGTCAAAGAACGCCACTGCTCTGACCAACCGGGACATATCCACAGTGAGACCACACCCACAGTGGGTAGCTATAGAAGTGTAAACGCCCCGAAACCTGATCCTGTATCCGTTGTTATATTTCCCACACATAAATTGGCGCACGAAGAACAGATTCTGGATCAGTGCTCCAACCATTAATCCAGCCAATTGTCATATAAAGTTTTCATCAACAACCAATCATCTTCTCGCCCGACTCGATGCACTCGAGTTAGCTTGCTCGGCACGTTCATACGAATTGTTTCCATTCTGAATGTGGCATTTTGTATACCCGGCGTGCAGAAGGATTATCATAGCACAGACAGAATACTGCGCTCATTGACTGGACATCTTCATTTTATTAACTTAATTTATTAGCCCAAAATTATATTAAGCCTATTATAACATTGAGATATAATAACTGCATATCTGTTATTGCAGCCCCTGTAATAAACGGTCCGGTCTTCTGTCTATGATCTCATCCCCGCCTAGATGATAGGAGGAAAGAGAGGAGGGACGTAAACATATTATACAGAGCACTCTTCAGTAAATCCACGGTTCTCTTGTGTCTGTCTTCGCGAGTGATCATCTGAAATGGTGAGTAGGCTAATGCTGGAGCGCAATTAACGGTTTTGCAGTTCTGTTTTGACGCTCCTTGTGCTTCTGCTACAAAATGACAAGAGGCCTCGCTACGCTGAGGCTCCCAAAACCTGTATTAACCCTAACTGGCTGTGCGATAGAAATACCAGGCTTGCTTATTACTCAATCAATGGAAGCACGTGCATATTATCTGAAAGGGTTAATAATGGGGTGTGAATAATCCGAATGAAAAAAGTATTGGGGGATATTTTCCTATGTCTACGCTAGCCTACTGTTGCCAGCTATCTGTAAATAATCAGCTATAGTGACAGTCATGTTTTATTTATTATTACTTAAATCATCGCCCTATTTATGGTATGTTTCCCCTAGGCTATCTGACTTTACATTGGGGCGGCAGGGTAGCCTAGTGGTAAGAACAAAGAAAGGTTGCAAGTTCAAACCCCCGAGCTGACAAGGTACACATCTGTCGTTCTGCCCCTGAACAGGCAGTTAACCCAATGTTCCTAGTCCGTCATTGAAAATAAGAATTTGTTCTTAACTGACTTACCTAGTTAAATATAGGTTTAAAAAAAATGAAATTACCTTTTGCAGATACAAGATGACTTGTCTATACATATACATTAAAATCACACCCTTCTAAGGCTTTCCATTTCTCTGTATCTCCTGGCTACATCTCAATAACTGAACCTAGCTGGACTGAAGGAGATTAGACAAGGAATCTACTTAAAACCATTGAGATATGCCCATCAAGCCTTAATGTGTTTCCTTGTTGCCATCGCTAGGCAACCAGTGTAAAGAGGCCGTCCCTGGGTCCGGTCCCTCCCCCCAGGAAGAAGTCCAACCCCAAGTCAGAGCTCACTGAGGAGCTGAAACAGGAGATCAGAGAGGCCTTTGAACTGTTCGACACCGACGCCTCCGGATACATCGATGTCAAGGAGCTAAAGGTCAGGGGTCAGAGGTTCAGGTTTAGGGGTTATGCACAGGGACAGTATTTGTGTAACATGATGTACTACAGTACCCATAGTACAGTGTCGGGCAACAAAGATCCTCCTGGGGAGCTACAGGGTGTTTTTGTTCCAACTCAACACCAACACACCTGGTTTTAACCATCTATCTCTCTCAATTCAATTCAATTCAAGGGCTTAATTGGTATGGGAAACATGTTAACATTGCCAAAGCAAGTGAAGTAGATAATGAACAAAAGTGAAATAATCAATAAAAATTAACTGTAAACATTACACTCACAGAAGTTCCAAAAGAATAAAGACATTTCAAATGTTATTATGTCTATATACAGTGTTGTAACTATGTGCAAATAGTTAAAGTACAAAAGGTCAAATAAATCAACATAAATATGGGTTGTATTTACAGTGGTATTTGTTCTTCTGTCTCTCTCTAGGTTGCTATGAGGGCGCTGGGGTTTGAGCCGAAGAAAGAGGAGATTAAGAGGATGATAACAGAGGCGGATAAGGACGAAACAGGAAAGATCTCCTTCTCTGATTTCCTCACCGTCATGACTCAGAAGATGGTAAGAAAAACAACATTGTGAATAAAAACAATATTTTAAAAAAAATTGTCCCAAAAAAAACTGTCAGTGTTTGAAACATTGTAAGCTATAAAAATAAATAAAAAGAGTTGCACACTCTACATGTAAACCACCGTTTCGGCATCACTGTGCCTTCTTCAGGGTGATGTCATAAATACTTGAACCAGGTTGTGTAGACAAACTGTGCAATTAGTTCAACCAATGACAATAGTGAGGGGTGTCGTCATAATTATTAGGGTGATTGGAATTAATTGAGTGAAAAAGTTTAAAAGACAATAGTTTACAGCATGTTGAATATATTAGGCTATTGTTATCATATGGCAACATAAATAGATATTGTACATAATATTAGCATCAACATGTTGTTTAATTTAATTTCACATATATGTTTGCCTTCAATTTAATATAATTTTTGTTACATGTAATCTTTTGGTTTAACCATAATGCACAATAAGCATCATCAACAGGGGACATATTGGGTGTACGCTGATCAGCTGGGGAAATAATATATTCATAAAAAATGAAAAATAAAGAATTGTTCATAAAAAGAGCCTGAGATCAAAGTCATTATTTAGACCACTAGGGATCAATGTTTTTAGACTGGATATCCTGTAGGTCTTCTTCTGTAGTAGTATGATCTCGATGTTACCTCCTCTCCTTGGTAGAGCAACATGCTCAATGCCTGTGTATTTGAGGGAGGAGATTGGATGGTTAGCTTCAACAAGGTGAGCTGCTACTGGATAGTCAGTGTTCTTGCACCTGATTGAGCTGCGGTGTTCAGCTATGCGTTGTTATAATTGTCTTTTTGTTTGTCCTACGTAGGCTTTTCCACATGAACAGGTGATGAGATAGATTACTCCCTTTGTCTTGCATGAGATGATACTCCTAACAGAGATTGTTTTCGACCTGTATGTGGGTGTCTGAAGAAGGATGTTTTTGTAGTGCCATTTAGAAACGTTAGATGTCACAGAGTCGATTGCTGCTACAATGGGTCTACCCGGGGGAGGAGACACTTATTTGTGTAATTTAGCGACTGTATAAAAAGTTGGTAGCTTAGGAAATTTCACACATAGAAATTTCACACATAGAAATTCACATTTGTCCTTATTCAAAACAGCTTTCCACTGTGGATGTGATATTGTGCTGGAGAGGAGGTAACATGGAGATCTGACTCATACAGAGGGAGACCTACAGGATATACTGTCTAAAACATTGACCCCTAGTGGTCTGAATATTGACTTTGATCTCTAGGTCCTTCTTACGAACAGTGGTGTAAAGTACTTAAGTAAAAATACTTTGAAGTACTACTTAAGTCGTTTTTGGGGGGATATCTGTACATTACTTTTTTGACAATTTTTTGCTTTTACTCCACTACATTCCTAAAGAAAATAATGTATGTTTTACTCCTTTCATTTTCCCTGACACCCAAAAGTACTCATTACATGTTGAATGCTTAGCAGGACAGGAAAATGGTCAAATTCACGTACTTATCAAGAGAACATCCCTGGTCATCCCTACTGCTTCTGATCTGGCAGACTCACTAAACACAAATGCTTCATTTGTTAATTATGTCTGAGTGTTGAACTGTGCCCCTGGCTATCTGTCAATTATTATTTTTTAAACAAGAACATTTTGTCGTCTGGTTTGCTTAATATAAATAATATATAATAATAAATATAATAATAATTATAAATGTATAATGATTTATACTTTTACTTTTGATACTTAAGTACATTTCAAACCAAATACTTCTAGACTTTTACTCAAGTAGTATTTTACTGGAGGACTTTTACTTGAGTCATTTTCTTTTAAGGTATCTTTCCTTTTACTCAAGTATGACAATTGGGTGCTCAAGTGAACAAAGTCTTATAAATGAATATATTATTTCCCCAGCTGATCAGCGTACACTCAATATGTCCCCTGTTGATGATGCTTATTGTGCATTATGGTTAAACCAAAAGATTACATGTAACAAAAATTATATTTATTGGAAACAAATATATATGTGAAATTAAATTAAACAAAAATGTATGTTGATACTAATATTATGTACAATATCTATTTGTTGCCATATGATAACAATAGCCTAATATATTCAACATGCTGTAAACTATTGTCTTTTAAACTTTTTCACTCAATTAATTCTAATCAACCTAATAATTATGACACACGCCTCACTATTGTCATTGGTTGAACTAATTGCACAGTTTGTCTACATAACCTGGTTCAAGTATTTATGACATCACCCTGAAGAAGGCACAGAAATGGCAAATGGTTGGTGGTTTACCCAATACATTTCTGTGGGTTTATATATAGAGTGTGACTTTTTACAGCTTCCAGTTTATTCACCGTTAGTCAACGCCTCGACACTAAATCATTTTCTCTGGGTGTGCGCCAGCTCATGCTTTTTATTAGTGCTTGTAACATTGCAATTTAGCAACAAAAAAATGTGACAGGAGTTGTACATTTTAGTTCCCAACTACAGTGCATTTGGAAAGTATTCAGACCCCTTCACTTTTTCCACATTTTGTTACGTTACAGCCTTATTCTAAAATGGATTAAATTAAATTTTTTCCCCCTCAATCTACACACAATACCCCATAATGACATCACAATACCCCATAATGACATCACGATACCCCATAATGACATCACAATACCCCAAAATGACAAAGCAAAATCAGGTTTTTAGAATAAAATTAACTTAAATACCTTATTTACATAATTATTCAGATCCTTTGCTATGAGACTTGAAATTGAGCTCAGGTGCATTCTGTTTCCATTGATCACCCTTGAGATGTTTCTACAACTTGATTGGAGTTCACCTGTGGTAAATTCAATTGATTAGACATTATTTGGAAAGGCACACACCTGTCAATATCAGGTCCAACAGTTGACAGTGCATGTCAGAGAAAAAAACATGAGGTAGAAGGAATTTTCCATAGAGCTCCGAGACAGGATTGTGTAGAGGCACAGTTCTGTGGAAGGGGACCAAACAATGTCTGCAGCATTGACGGTCCCAAAAACACAGTGGCCTCCATGAAGATGTTTGGAACCCCCAAGACTCATCCTAGAGCTGGCCGCCTGGCCAAACTGAGGAATTATGGGAGAATGGCCTTGGTCAGGGAGGTGACCAAGAACCTGGTGGTCACTCCGACACAGCTCTAGAGTTCCTCTGTGGAGATGGGAAAACCTTCCAGAAGGACAACCATCTCTGCAGTACTCCAACAATGCCTTTATGGTAGAGTGTCCAGACGGATGCCAATCCTCAGTAAAAGGCACATGACAGCCCGCTTGGAGTTTGCCAAAAGGCACCTAAAGACTCTCAGACCATGAGAAACCAAGATTGAATTCTTTGGCCTGAATGCCAAGCGTCACGTCTGGAAGAAACCTGGCACCATCCCTACAGTGAAGCACGGTGGTGGAGGCATCATGCTGTGGAGATGTTTTTCAGTGGCAGGGACTGGGAGACTAGTCAGGATCGAGGGAAAGATGAACAGAGCAAAGTAGAGAGAGATCCTTGATGAAAACCCGCTCCAGAGTGCTCAGGACCTCAGACTGGGGCGAAGGTTCACCTTCCAACAGGACAACGATCATAAGCACACAGCCAAGACAACGCAGGAGTGGCTTCGGGACAAGTCTCTGAATGTCCTTGAGTGGCCCAGCTAGAGCCTGGACTTGAACCCAGTCGAACATCTCTGGAGACCTGAAAATAGCTGTGCAGCGACACTCCCCATCCAACCTGACAGAGGATCTTGAGAGGATCTGCAGAGAAGAATGGGAGAAACTCCCCAAATACAGATGTAACTAGCTTGTAACGTCATACCCAAGAAGGTTTGAGGCTGTAATTGCTCCCAAAGGTGCTTCAACAAAGTACTGAATAAAGGGTCTGAATACTTATGTAAATGTGATATTTCCGTTTTTTATTTTTTATACATTTGCAAACATTTCTAGAAACCTGTTTTTGATGAGAGGAGGAAAAAAACAATTGAATCCATTTTAGAATAAGGCTAACTTAACAAAATGTGGGAAAAAGTCAAGAGGTCTGATTGCTTTCCGTGTGTGTGTGTGTGTGTGTGTGTGTGTGTGTGTGTGTGTGTGTGTATATATATATATATATATATATATATATATATATATATATATATATATATATATATGAGTGTTGTATTACGGGGTATTTTATTGATAGTGTATCACCATGCATTATTATGTTGTAACTGTCTACCAACCCAGGCTGAGAAGGATTCTAAGGAGGAGATCCTGAAAGCATTCCGTCTGTTTGATGATGATGAGACGGGGAAGATCTCCTTCAGGAACCTGAAGAGGGTCGCTAAGGAACTGGGAGAGAGCCTGACTGACGAGGAACTGCAGGTGAGGTATACATCTGGACAGCACTGTATACACACACACACACACACACACACACACACACACGGACGGACGGACAGTACTGTACACACAGCGTGAACATACAGGATGATTTAGGTTAGGATACAAGATTGCTTTAAAAATATATATATAATAATTTAAAGAGAAATATACTGGTCTACTGCTAAGGCTTCTGTTTAATTGTTTACTGTGAATCTGCTGTTTCCTCTCCTCCATTTCTGTCCCATTTCCTCTCCTCCCTTTCTGTCCCGTTTCCACTCCTACCTTCCCCTGTCCCCCGTTTCCTTTCCTCCCTTTCTGTTCTCTTGTTTCCTCTCCTCCCTTTGTCCCGTTTCCTCTCCTCCCTTTCTGTTCCCTGCTTCCTCTCCTCCCTTTCTGTCCCCTGCTTCCTCTCCTCCCTTTCCGTCCCGTTTCCACTCCTACCTTTCCATCTCTTTCCCCCTCATACCTACCTACCTCCACTCTTCCAGGAGATGATCGAGGAGGCAGACAGGGATGGAGACGGAGAGGTGAACCAGGGAGAGTTCCTCCGCATCATGAAGAAGACCAGCTTGTACTGAGACTAGACCAGGGTGTTGTGGGGTGGAGAATGATGTTGGGGACATACAGGGGCAGAGGAGACTATGGTTTGGTTTTACATGTTATGTACTAGTCAAGTCATTACTCAGTTATCCAGGCTTGTCCTAGTTTAATTAGACAACTTCCTTTTCTTGTCTCCTTCCTTATCTCCTTGCTGTCACGACCTTTCATCAGTTGGATATTCTTTATAGCTCTTCTCTTTCTCTTAGTTAGAATGCTGGTAGAGTCCCAAAACAGTGCTTTCATCTATCAATGCCCTGTTTCACATTTCACATGTGTCATCGTGAAGGTTACTGGGACAAGGGAAGGAAGCTCTTTAGGATGCCTAGGGTCTATCCCTAGACATTCCCTCCAACACTCACCTCGTCTACCCCTAGTCACCCCCTCCCCTCCAACACCCCCCTCCTCTACCCCTTGGCACCCCCCTCCTCTACCCCTTGGCACCCCCTCCCCTCTACCCCTTGGCACCCCCTACCCTCCAACACCCCCCTCCTCTACCCCTTGGCACCCTCTCCCCTCCAACATCCCCCTCCTCTACCCCTTGGCACCCTCTCCCTTCCAACATCCCCCTCCTCTACCCCTTGGCACCCCCTCCAACACTCCCCTCCTCTACCCCTTGGCACCCCCTCCCCTCCAACACCCCCCTCATCTACCCCTTGGCACCCCCTCCAACACTCCCCTCCTCTACCCCTTGGCACCCCCTCCCCTCCAACACCCCCCTCCTCTACCCCTTGGCACCCTCTCCCCTCCAACACCCCCCTCCTCTACCCCTTGGCACCCTCTCCCCTCCAACACCCCCCTCCTCTACCCCTTGGCACCCTCTACCCTCCAACACCCCCCTCCTCTACCCCTTGGCACCCTCTCCCCTCCAACACCCCCCTCCTCTACCCCTTGGCACCCTCTCCCCTCCAACATCCCCCTCCTCTACCCCTTGGCACCCCCTCCCCTCCAACACCCCCCTCCTCTACCCCTTGGCACCCTCTCCCCTCCAACACCCCCCTCCTCTACCCCTTGGCACCCCCTCCAACATCCCCCTCCTCTACCCCTTGGCACCCTCTCCCCTCCAACACCCCCCTCCTCTACCCCTTGGCACCCCCTCCAACATCCCCCTCCTCTACCCCTTGTCACCCCTCCAACATCCCCCTCCTCTACCCCTTGGCACCCCCTCCCCTCCAACACCCCCCTCCTCTACCCCTTGGCACCCCCTCCAACATCCCCCTCCTCAACCCCTTGTCACCCCTCCAACATCCCCCTCCTCTACCCCTTGGCACCCTCTCCCCTCCAACACCCCCCTCCTCTACCCCTTGGCACCCCTCCAACATCCCCCTCCTCTACCCCTTGGCACCCCCTCCAACATCCCCCTCCTCTACCCCTTGGCACCCCCTCCAACATCCCCCTCCTCTACCCCTTGTCACCCCTCCAACATCCCCCTCCTCTACCCCTTGTCACCCCTCCAACATCCCCCTCCTCTACCCCTTGGCACCCCCTCCAACATCCCCCTCCTCTACCCCTTGGCACCCCCTCCAACATCCCCCTCCTCTACCCCTTGGCACCCCCTCCCCTCCAACATCCCCTCCTCTACCCCTTGGCACCCCTTGGCACCCCCTCCAACACCCCCCTCCTCTACCCCTTGGCACCCCCTCCAACATCCCCCTCCTCTACCCCTTGGCACCCCCTCCCCTCCAACATCCCCCTCCTCTACCCCTTGGCACCCCCTCCAACATCCCCCTCCTCTACCCCTTGGCACCCTCTCCCCTCCAACACCCCCCTCCTCTACCCCTTGGCACCCCCTCCAACATCCCCCTCCTCTACCCCTTGTCACCCCTCCAACATCCCCCTCCTCTACCCCTTGGCACCCCCTCCCCTCCAACACCCCCCTCCTCTACCCCTTGGCACCCCCTCCCCTCCAACACCCCCCTCCTCTACCCCTTGGCACCCCCTCCCCTCCAACATCCCCCTCCTCTACCCCTTGGCACCCCCTCCAACACCCCCCTCCTCTACCCCTTGGCACCCCCTCCCCTCCAACACCCCCCTCCTCTACCCCTTGGCACCCCCTCCCCTCCAACACCCCCCTCCTCTACCCCTTGGCACCCCCTCCCCTCCAACATCCCCCTCCTCTACCCCTTGGCACCCCCTCCAACACCCCCCTCCTCTACCCCTTGGCACCCCCTCCAACACCCCCCTCCTCTACCCCTTGGCACCCCCTCCCCTCCAACACCCCCCTCCTCTACCCCTTGGCACCCCCTCCCCTCCAACACCCCCCTCCTCTACCCCTTGTCACCCCTCCAACACCCCCCTCCTCTACCCCTTGGCACCCCTTCCAACACCCCCCTCCTCTACCCCTTGGCACCCCCTCCCCACTAACATCAACCTTATAAGTCTAATGTAAAGTGAAAGTTGACTGTATTTTTCTTCGTATTGTTGTATTTGTCTCTGAATTATCTACAGTATGATCTCCTGTATTGAATGTTTTGTACATATAAACTGCATGTACAGATATATATTGATATTTAAGATATTCATTCATGAAATACCTTTTAAGCGGTTTTCTTTCCAGTGTATTCGTAAGACAAGTTCATGGTGCTGTAACAACATGTTCTGACCATATGCATCCATGTACTGTGTCACCATGTTGGAGAAGTCTCTAGAAAGAAAGATTTCCCTGACCAAGATGGCTGTCCTATAATCATGTTGCCAGTGTCCATTCCAGTGTTACACATGTCCATATTTAATCTCTAGTCTAATGTTAGTACATTATTACTAAGAGTAGACTCATTCTAAGATGAATTCACAAAGCATCTCATCCCAAAGTAAGAGTGCTGGTCTAGGATCAGACCCTCACTGACCCTGTAATCTTATTCATTATCATCTAAAAGGGACAACTGATCCTAGATCAGCACTCGTCCTCTGAGATGCTTTTAAGGAAGGCCATGGACATGGTTAGACCTATGGGTAACAGATGCTGTAAATGTTTCTATATTCCCCCAACGCCAGTCCTTTATGTGCTATCAGACACACATTGACAGCCAGGTTGAGTCCCAAATGGCATCCTATTCCCTATATAGTGCACATCTTTTGGCCAGAGCCCTATGGGTCCTGGTCCAAAGTAGTGCACTATGTAGGGAATAGGGTGCCATTTGGGACTCTTCACCAGACTCCACTCCTGCAGAGAGACAGCAGAGCTGTGAATATGATCATGTAATATTTGATAGCAGCAACAAACTATTGGCTCAGTGGTATTTGTGATGTGCTTTAGGGACAGGGGACTGCAGTGAGCGTTCACTTGCTGTGAGAGAGAGAGAAAGAGAGAGGGATATGGGTCGGCTGCACCCAGCATATGACGAAATATCATCTCATTTGAAACCTAAGGAACTTGACTGAAACCTGAAATGAGATTGATAAAAGATTGCAGAATTGGCATGTCGATTTGGAAGCAATTAACAATCTGAACCTAAAGAAGAGCGAAAACAGTGAGAAGATGGTGAAGGCGAGTGACCACAGTGAGACAGCTGAAGGCGAGTGACCACAGTGAGACAGCTGAAGGCGAGTGACCACAGTGAGACAGCTGAAGGCGAGTGACCACAGTGAGACAGCTCAAGGCGAGTGACCACAGTGAGACAGCTCAAGGCGAGTGACCACAGTGAGACAGCTCAAAGTGAGTGACCACAGTGAGACAGCTGAAGGCGAGTGACCACAGTGAGACAGCTCAAGGCGATTGGCCACAGTGAGACAGCTCAAGGCGATTGGCCACAGTGAGACAGCTCAAGGCGATTGGCCACAGTGAGACAGCTCAAGGCGATTGGCCACAGTGAGACAGCTGAAGGCGAGTGACCACAGTGAGACAGCTCAAGGCGATTGGCCACAGTGAGACAGCTGAAGGTGAGTGACCACAGTGAGACAGCTCAAGGCGATTGGCCACAGTGAGACAGCTGAAGGCGAGTGACCACAGTGAGACAGCTCAAGGCGATTGGCCACAGTGAGACAGCTCAAGGCGATTGGCCACAGTGAGACAGCTCAAGGCGATTGGCCACAGTGAGACAGCTCAAGGCGAGTGACCACAGTGAGACAGCTCAAGGCGATTGGCCACAGTGAGACAGCTCAAGGCGAGTGACCACAGTGAGACAGCTCAAGGCGATTGGCCACAGTGAGACAGCAAGGCGATTGGCCACAGTGAGACAGCAAGGCGATTGGCCACAGTGAGACAGCTCAAGGCGATTGGCCACAGTGAGACAGCTCAAGGCGATTGGCCACAGTGAGACAGCTCAAGGCGATTGGCCACAGTGAGACAGCTCAAGGCGATTGGCCACAGTGAGACAGCTCAAGGCGAGTGACCACAGTGAGACAGCTCAAGGCGATTGGCCACAGTGAGACAGCAAGGCGATTGGCCACAGTGAGACAGCAAGGCGATTGGCCACAGTGAGACAGCTCAAGGCGATTGGCCACAGTGAGACAGCTCAAGGCGATTGGCCACAGTGAGACAGCTCAAGGCGATTGGCCACAGTGAGACAGCTCAAGGCGAGTGGCCACAGTGAGACAGCTCAAGGCGATTGGCCACAGTGAGACAGCTCAAGGCGATTGGCCACAGTGAGACAGCTCAAGGCGATTGGCCACAGTGAGACAGCTCAAGGCGAGTGGCCACAGTGAGACAGCTGAAGGCGAGTGACCACAGTGAGACAGCTCAAGGCGATTGGCCACAGTGAGACAGCTCAAGGCGAGTGACCACAGTGAGACAGCTGAAGGCGAGTGACCACAGTGAGACAGCTGAAGGCGAGTGACCACAGTGAGACAGCTGAAGGTGAGCGACCACAGTGAGACAGCTGAAGGTGAGCGACCACAGTGAGACAGCTGAAGGCGATTGGTCACAGTGAGACAGCTCAAGGCAATTGGCCACAGTGAGACAGCTCAAGGCGATTGGCCACAGTGAGACAGCTCAAGGCGATTGGCCACAGTGAGACAGCTCAAGGCGATTGGCCACAGTGAGACAGCTGAAGGCGAGTGACCACACTCAGCCAGACCTGGGTTCAAATACTATTTAGTGAATTTCAATTACTTTAAGACACTTAGAAAGTATATTTTTTTAAATACTTGAATACACTGAATAAAATACCCTTTCTAAGTATTTTAAAATACTGTTTATATATTCAGTGCCTTGCGAAAGTATTCGGCCCCCTTGAACTTTGCCACATTTCAGGCTTCAAACATAAAGATATAAAACTGTATTTTTTATAATTTAATAATAATAATTTTGCACGCCCAATTTTTCAGTTGTTGATTTGTTAAAAAAGCTTGAAATATCCAATAAATGTCGTTCCACTTCATGATTGTGTCCCACTTGTTGTTGATTCTTCACAAAAAAACAAGCAGAATGGTTGTAATGAGTGGGATAACATTCCTCACCTTAGTGATGTTAGTCTACCAGCAAATCAACAGATATGTTTATATTGCAGAGTTGACACTAACGTGTACAACATCAAATCTTTTATTAAAACATGTAACGTTATCAACAACAAAACATGACGAAAAAAAAAAACACATTAAGACAAACGTTAATTTTTTAAACATATTTCCCGTCGCATGAATGAGAAGTTGCCACATCTGCCTGTTATGCACTGATTCAAATGTAATGGAACAAAAATATACCTGAAAATATATTACAATAATCATTTTCACTGAATTCAAATTTCAAGTCACCATATGTTTACATCACTAAAGATCCCAAAAATGATATTTGAATGGTATGAAACCATGTCACAGGCAGGCTTGACACAACAATATATGACTGATTCTCGTTCCCTTTAGTCACTGTGCAGTGTGTCTCTTGGCAACACTTCTCTGTAATGGTGAGACTCCAGTTAGAGGTAAGGAATGACAGACTCACCATAGCTGCCTCTGAAAACCTGATATAACCACAGAGGTATTTAAGACCTATCAACTTGAAGATCCCACTAATCTTACACATTAGGATGGTTGAAAGAAGGATCCCATCATTGCTTCAAATCAGAGCAGTGGAAACCATCAAGGAATTAACAGAAGAATGCATGTTCAGCGAGGGTTTTTACAGCTACTCCTGAACAAAATACATGTCTTATTATTAAGATCCTGAGGGCTTTATAGTCTGAGACAAGAGCAGTGTAGGGCTAATCCAGGTCCATGCAACCACGCCCTCCAACTGCCTCAGAATGAATCCACCTCATCTCTTTCACACCTATCAAATAATGTGAGACCAGTGAAATTCTTCAAGCCAAGGATACAGTGAAATATAGGGACAGCTGATCCCTCTCTCTCTCCCTCTCAGTTCTGGTTGAGCTTGGTCTTGTTGGCAAAGTCAACACTGAGTTTCCTCATTACCTCACCGTGGCTCTGACCCACCAGGTTTTGGCGAACACTGCCATAGTTCTCCTTGACGAAGTTGGCGAAGGGCGTGGGTGCCCGGGGCTTGGAGGGGTTGAGCAGGACCAGCTGACCCGTACAGACGGCACACACAAACCTCTGGGTGTCCAGAGACTTAGAGTGGCGACCGAGTCTACAGAGGGCAGGAAGAAGAGAACAGTTTAGACATCAATAGGTTTAAGAGTTTAGCCATCAATAGGTTTAAGAGTTTAGACATCAATAGGTTTAAGAGTTTAGACATCAATAGGTTTAAGAGTTTAGACATCAATAGGTTTAAGAGTTTAGACATCAATAGGTTTAAGAGTTTAGACATCAATAGGTTTAAGAGTTTAGACATCAATAGGTTTAAGAGTTTAGACATCAATAGGTTTAAGAGTTTAGACATCAATAGGTTTAAGAGTTTAGACATCAATAGGTTTAAGAGTTTAGACATCAATAGGTTTAAGCGTTTAGCCATCAATAGGTTTAAGAGTTTAGACATCAATAGGTTTAAGAGTTTAGACATCAATAGGTTTAAGAGTTTAGACATCAATAGGTTTAAGAGTTTAGACATCAATAGGTTTAAGAGTTTAGACATCAATAGGTTTAAGCGTTTAGCCATCAATAGGTTTAAGAGTTTAGACATCAATAGGTTTAAGAGTTTAGACATCAATAGGTTTAAGAGTTTAGACATCAATAGGTTTAAGAGTTTAGACATCAATAGGTTTAAGCATTTAGACATCAATAGGTTTAAGCATTTAGACATCAATAGGTTTAAGCGTTTAGCCATCAATAGGTTTAAGAGTTTAGACATCAATAGGTTTAAGAGTTTAGACATCAATAGGTTTAAGAGTTTAGACATCAATAGGTTTAAGAGTTTAGACATCAATAGGTTTAAGAGTTTAGACATCAATAGGTTTAAGCGTTTAGCCATCAATAGGTTTAAGAGTTTAGCCATCAATAGGTTTAAGAGTTTAGACATCAATAGGTTTAAGAGTTTAGACATCAAGCGGTTTAAGAGTTTAGCCATCAAGCAAGTCTCTTCTTATTGGTGTCCTTTAGTAGTGGTTTCTTTGCAGCAATTCAACCATGAATGCCTGATTCACAGTCTTCTCTGAACAGTTGATGTTGAGATGTGTCTGTTACTTGAACTCTGTGAAGCATTTATTTGGGCTGCAATCTGAGGTGCAGTTAACTCTAATGAATTTATCCTCTGCAGCAGAGGTAACTCTGGGTCTTTCCTGTGGCGGTCCTCATGAGAGCCAGTTTCATCATAGCACTTGATGGTTTTTGCGACTGCACTTGAAGAAACTTTCAAAGTTCTTGAAATGTTCCGTATTGACTGACCTTCATGTCTTAAAGTAATGATGGGACTGTTGTTTCTTTTTAATAATTTGAGCTGTTCTTGCCATAATATAGACTTGGTCTTTTACCAAATAGGGCTATATTCTGTATACCACCCCTACCTTGTCACAACACATCTGATTGGCTCAAACACATTAAGGAAAGAAAGACATTCCACAAATGAACTTAACATGGAACAGCTGTTAATTGAAATGAATTTAAATGCATTCCAGGTGACTACCTCAAAGCTGGTTGAGAGAATGCCAAGAGTGTACAAAGCTGTCATCAAGGCAAAGGGTGGCTACTTTCAAGAATCAAAAAAAAATTATATATTTTGATTTGTTTAACACTTTTTTGGTTACAACATGATTCCATACGTGTTATTTCACAGTTCTGATGTCTTCACTATTATTCTACAATGTAGAAAATAGTAAAATAACGAAAACCCCTGGAATGAAACTTTTGACTGGTACTGTACGTGTTTTTGCAGCAGCTGCACTGGTACTGGTACTTGTAGTTAATGTCGTAGCTGTGGCAGCGGGTGACCATGGGCAGCTCAGGGTGTGCCAGCGTGGCCTTGCGGGCGTACAGCTTCCAGAAGGGGCCGTGCCCATCCCTCACACTGTTGATCAACCAGGTGGCAGCGTGGCACATCTCATGAACCAATGTGTCCCGCAGGCGGTCTGGCAAGAGGGAGGATGGAAAGTAACACGGGAGAGAAAAGAAGAGGCAAGGGGGGAATGGGAGAGCGAGGAAGGATGGGAGAGAGAGGAAGGATGGGAGAGAGAGGAAGGATGGGAGAGAGAGGAAGGATGGGAGAGAGAGGAAGGATGGGAGAGAGAGGAAGGATGCGAGAGTGAGGAAGGATGGGAGAGTGAGGAAGGATGGGAGAGTGAGGAAGGATGGGAGAGTGAGGAAGGATGGGAGAGTGAGGAAGGATGGGAGAGTGAGGAAGGATGGGAGAGTGAGGAAGGATGGGAGAGTGAGGAAGGATGGGAGAGTGAGGAAGGATGGGAGAGTGAGGAAGGATGGGTGAGAATGAGGGAAGGTGGGAGAGAGAGGAAGGATGGGTGAGAACGAGGGAAGGTGGGAGAGAGAGGAAGGATGGGTGAGAACAAGGCAAGGTGGGAGAGAAAGCAGGATACTTTTTACACAGGTTTAATCATATAGACACGGGCTGTTCAAATTCAAGTTTGACTTTAAATTACTTTCACCAGAACCTAATTTCAACATTATAACAAAATAGATTTAATCTCATGTCATTAGTTTTTCAACCAGTGAAGCCTTACCTGCAGAGTCACAGACTTTCTCCGAGAGTTGGATATGGGCGTATCGGTTCCCTCCTCCTCTCTCCTGCCCTGTGACGCAGTAGCCAGCAGTCTTTCTCATCTTGTTATTCCAGCTCACTGACATGTTACTGGGCAGCTGGGGAACAAAGACGTTACAAAGGAAAGAAAAGGTAAAACATGCAAGATAATCCCTGGTCACATGATGTTATGGTGTAGGTCAACGCAAAACACTGTTTAAGATATGCCATCTTCATCACTCTCCAAGTGATATGGCGGTATATGTATGCTTATAACCTGTGTGTTTAAACCTGTATAGCCTATGTATGCTTATAACCTGTGTGTTTAAACCTGTATATCCCATGTATGCTTAAAATGTGTGTGTGTGTGCATACCTTGTTGTCGAACACGCTGGTGTTGTACAGGCGATACAGTTTGCTGGTGAGCTCCTCCTTGGTCTGTTTGAAGTTACGGCTGTAGCTGGAGCCTGGTCCAGACAGAGACTGGAGGAAACACCCAGGAGTCATACACCCTGCTGATACACTGAGGAGAGAAACACCCAGGAGTCATACACCCTGCTGATACACTGAGGAGAGAAACACCCAGGAGTCATACACCCTGCTGATACACTGAGGAGAGAAACACCCAGGAGTCATACACCCTGCTGATACACTGAGGAGAGAAACACCCAGGAGTCATACACCCTGCTGATACACTGAGGAGAGAAACACCCAGGAGTCATACACCCTGCTGATACACTGAGTAAAGAAACACCCAGGAGTCATACACCATGCTGATACACTGAGGAGAGAAACACCCAGGAGTCATACACCCTGCTGATACACTGAGGAGAGAAACACCCAGGAGTCATACACCCTGCTGATACACTGAGGAGAGAAACACCCAGGAGTCATACACCCTGCTGATACACTGAGGAGAGAAACACCCAGGAGTCATACACCCTGCTGATACACTGAGGAGAGAAACACCCAGGAGTCATACACCCTGCTGATACACTGAGGAGAGAAACACCCAGGAGTCATACACCCTGCTGATACACTGAGGAGAGAAACACCCAGAAGTCATACACGCTGCTGATACACTGAGGAGAGAAACACCCAGGAGTCATACACCCTGCTGATACACTGAGGAGAGAAACACAGTCTGGAGTCTGACACACTGAGGAGAGAAAAATTGACCAACACCCTGTCCTAGGCCTTGTTCAGTAGAGTATTGAGGTACAGCCTGCCCTAGGCCCTGTTCAGTAGAGTATTGATCTACACCCCTAGACCCTGTTCAGTAGAGTATTGAGGTACACCCTGCCCTGGGCCCTGTTCAGTAGAGTATTGATCTACACCCCTAGGCCCTGTTCAGTAGAGTATTGATTTACACCCCTAGGCCCTGTTCAGTAGAGTATTGAGGTACACCCTGCCCTGGGCCCTGTTCAGTAGAGTATTGATCTACACTCTGCCTGTTCAGTTGAGTATTGAGGTACAACCTGTCCTAGGCCCTGTTCAGTAGGGTATTGATCTACACCCCTAGGCCCTGTTCAGTAGAGTATTGATCTACACTCTGCCCTAGGCCCTGTTCAGTAGAGTATTGATCTACACTCTGCCCTAGGCCCTGTTCAGTAGAGTATTGAGGTATAGCCCTAGGCCCTGTTCAGTAGAGTATTGAGGTACAGCCCTAGGCCCTGTTCAACAGAGTATTGAGGTACAGCCCTAGGCCCTGTTCAATAGAGTATTGAGGTACAGCCCTAGGCCCTGTTCAGTAGAGTATTGAGGTACAGCCCGTCCTAGGCCCTGTTCAGTAGATTATTGAGGTACAGCCCTAGGGCCTGTTCAATAGAGTATTGAGGTACAGCACTAGGCCCTGTTCAGTTGAGTATTGAGGTACAACCTGTCCTAGGCCCTGTTCAGTAGGGTATTGATCTACACCCCTAGACCCTGTTCAGTAGAGTATTGATCTACAACCTGTCCTAGGCCCTGTTCAGTAGAGTATTGATCTACAACCTGTCCTAGGCCCTGTTTAGTAGAGTATTGATCTACAACCTGTCCTAGGCCCTGTTTAGTAGAGTATTGAGGTACAACCTGTCCTAGGCCCTGTTCAGTAGGGTATTGATCTACACCCCTAGACCCTGTTCAGTAGAGTATTGATCTACAACCTGTCCTAGGCCCTGTTTAGTAGAGTATTGATCTACAACCTGTCCTAGGCCCTGTTTAGTAGAGTATTGATCTACACCCCTAGGCCCTGGTCAGTAGAGTATTGATCTAGGCCCTGTTCAGTAGAGTATTGATCTACACTCTGCCTGTTCAGTTGAGTATTGATCTACACCCCTAGGCCCTGGTCAGTAGGGTATTGATCTACAACCTGTCCTAGGCCCTGTTTAGTAGAGTATTGATCTACACCCCTAGGCCCTGGTCAGTAGAGTATTGATCTAGGCCCTGTTCAGTAGAGTATTGAGGTACAGCCCTAGGGCCGGTTCAGTAGAGTATTGAGGTACAGTCCTAGGGCCTGCTTAATATTACCTGGAGAAGGAAAGGCTGCTGGTCTGAAGTCTGGTCTCTGTGGGTTTAGAGACAAGCAGCCTCGCTGGAGTCTTCAGAACCAATGGTGTTCTCCCTACCGGCCGAGGGCCGGCCTCTTTCGAGGCTTTGGGCCGTGGAGCTGACAGGGGGGGCTTCTGATTGGGCCCTGGATTCACACACGAGGATGCAGCCAATGAGATGAAGTGATACAGAAATAAAAAAGGAAATGTACCAATTAAAAACCACAGCTGGCAGAAAGAAGCCTTGTGGGTGGACACGGTCTGAATAGAAATATAGGAGTTATATTTAAACACTTTGGGAGCATTATACCATCGAGGATATTTACTTAGTTACGTTACCCTCTCTGATCCAACTCCTGGGACAAGTTTTTAAATATTTTTTAGGTATGTGCCACCCCAATTACTGTTTAGGTGTTGGGGTGTTACCTGTGTCATGTTTAGGTGTTACCTGTGTCATGTTTAGGTGTTGGGGAGTTACTTGTGTCATGTTTAGGTGTTGGGGTGTTACCTGTGTCATGTTTAGGTGTTGGGGTGTTGCCAGTCTTGTGGTTCTTCTTAATTCTGTCCAGTAAGCTGAGGAACTCCTCCTCTGAGCTGGCTGAGTCCTCCAGCTTCGACGGGGCTGAGTGAGTCCGCTGTGGAAGGGGGGCCGGGGTGGAAGAGGGGAGAGGAGAGGACAGAGAAGGAGGGGAGGGCGAGGGAAAGAAGATGTCCTCCTGGTTACTTTGTGGAACTTTGACCTTGTGTGTCCGAGACGTGGGCGGATGGCGCACAGGGTGGCGCGTCCTCCACGTGCTCTTCATCAAGATACCATCATCTTCACTGTCGCTGAGGAAAACTGGGGCGTCACACTGGGACAGGGGTCTTCTGACTGGGAGCTGGGAGGATGACGGCTTAGGGGTGGTAGAGGTACCTGTAGAAGACAGACACAGTGACCTGTTGTTGGGACTGAATCATAATATCTCCATGAGTTAAACAAAACAGACAGTGACTGTTGAGTAGGTAACGCTGTCGGCCTAACAACTCCCCCTAGCCGTGACAATATATCTAAATAACCAAGGCCTCCTGGGTATTACTTCAATTCTGGCTATGAGAAGAAAAAAGTCACCACGGTGCTGAACTGAAATTGAGCAGAAAGAACTTCTTCGAAACAGATTTCAGTTCATTACAAGCATGTATGTTGACAGTTAATGGAAGCGTATCAAATAGCCCCCTATTCCCTATATAGTCCACTACTTTTGAATAGAGTAGTGCCCTATAAAGGGAATAGGTTGCCATTAGGGACACAGAATGTTACCTTTGGCGGTAGGTGTTTTTTTCTTCTTGAGGACGACGTCATCGTCGGAGGAAGCGTTGTCGACAATAACGTTTCTGAGGCTGAGGACAAAACAGGACATAAACCTGAGTATTAACACACGATAGGGACCATAGTCACGGTAAGGATGTTGAAACCACGGTACCTGTCTACACTGCCACGTCCCGCTTCCGTGGGCTTCGGCTTGGGAGTTTTCACACGGCTCAGGACTTCAGGGGCACCAGACGAGACACAAGGGAACAGTAAACATGTCATCCCCCATGATGCAGCAGCGCCAGTTATACCTCTCGCTTCGCATCTTCCTCTTCTGCTGTGACTCACAAATGTCTGTTTATTACTGAAGCTCCTGTTTTGGGCCAGTGTAATTTTGTAAATGCGGGATCTCTATGACAAGAAGCATCATTCACCAGAGTTTCTGCAAAAGCAGGCCAGTGCTGTCTTGAGATATCGCGTGTGACTCATACGGAGACCGAGCCACAGTCCCCCCCCCGATTTCATCATGGGGAACAATGACATGAGTAAGGAGACATCGAAGAGACCTGGACCCGTTTCCCGGTAGCGATGGAACTTACGAGTGTTTTAATGATGCATCTTTACTACAACGGACGAAGAAGTCACATGTTTCCCAGAACACCGCGCAGAGAGAACGTTCACAAGTTGGTCGTCGAGAAGTGTCAATACTGATAGGATCAAAAGAAAAGCAGGGCTGCTCTCGGAACAGCTTTCTCCATTCAAATTTTACCTTAAACATTAGAATGATTTCACAATACTGATGACAGATCAGGTCCTGAAGAGATATAATCATCTATGGCTGCAAATATTGAGGCGGCTTATTCTAACGATTACGCTATAATAATAACTCACAGATTTGGCATGTTAGGCTACACATTATGAAATATAGAAGCACAAATGACAGACAGTATCCAAATAGCAAAATAAAACAATTGAATTAACATTGATTTCAAATATCATTTCAATATCATTTAAATATACAAGCCTATAGTCTATACTGTATGTAGGCTATTTATCTTTTAATGCAGTCATCTCGGTTTTTATTTTAAGATTTGTTTTCAAATCTTTTTATCCTTTGCTTGTTTGTAACAATTGCAAAGACATTGGAAACGATGTACTTCGTTGTGAAGTTATTGGCGGTCACAGAGTGAATGATACACATCTTGATTCTATGTTTACCGGAGATCGTCAATGTATAAAGTGATGAATCTAATGACGCACTTTGCTGTTCTACGAGTGGTTTGGGGCAGCTGGTAAATAATTAGCCTTTTCAAGTACGACTTTAGTCACGATGGTTTTGGGAAACATCTGTGAGATTTAATGATGCTCCTACAAAGGTTCTAACAACGAACTTAGCCTTAAGTTGCATTTAGGAAACCGGGGCCCTGGACAGTCATAAACAATACTGTTGTTTGACTTAGAAATGACATACACCAAATTAGACATGACTAACACCCATTCAGAAGTGACATAGAACATTGTTTCAATAAAGGATTCTGAAGCCTCACCCCAACACAAAACATGACTTCACTAATGCAGAAGTCAAGGCACCAGTATGGTACTTACAGTTTTCAAAGCCGCCATCACTGTCTGAGCTTAATACAAGGACTGGTTCACTAGAGGGGAGAGAATCAGAAAATAAACAACACATTTTGTCCAATTGAATGACCAGATAGATGAAATGGAATTAAGGGCACTATTCAATCCGCATTGCGGAAGTTCAGCGTTACAGCATGATTGAAATTTAAACGCAACGTTCCCAGGTAAATGGGTATTGCGTTCTCGGTAAACGCTGCATACTTCTCCCCAATCAGACATTACATTTAGATTTCTATTTGGCTAATCTGTAAGGCTTCAGTTATCCAGATTGAATAGAGACCAAAGTCTACAAGGCTATATGCTGGAAATAGGGTTGTGACGTTCATGGTATTTTGGATGACTGTAATTAGCCAGCCAAATGACAGCGTTCACCATAATAGCGTAAACATGATTTATTTTTTTATTATTATTTTCTACTCTTCTCTGCTCCTGACTGTATGTGCTACTGTAGAAATTGAATTAATAGAACAGGTGTCCCCATTCAAGTCAATGACGGCATAATGGGTGACCTGGCAGCCATTGCGAGTGTACCAATATCAAAAAAGCAGGAAGTAAAATATATGCTTAAATATGTGCTTTAAATTTGTTGATTCAAGTCACGTGACATTACAATAATAACATTCCATTGCCTGAGCCACATCAGTTAACATCATTTGAATGAACATTCTACATTACCATGGAAATTGCATCACAATACCAGGCAGCCATTTCAAGTGTACACATGAGTTTACCAGTCAAATTGCCAGGGTTAGCGGTTCTAAGTCTTTTATTTTCATTCTATTTCTATGTGTGCTGCTGCTGCATTGTGGGAGGTATAAGCCTAGGCAATCGAAGACTTGTTTGCTTGTTCCAGCAAGGAGCAAAAAAGCTTCATCACGTTGTTACAGCAGAAACGGACAGAGACGGAAGAGGAAGCAAGACACCCCAGTCCCTTATTTTTTATGGTTACATTACAGTCAATGAACTAAGCAGACCAGACCCAACTGCTATTTCATTGGTGTCTATGGGATAACCACCCCATTAAGCAGACCGGAAGTGACCACTTTTTTTCCAATGGTAAACGGCCTGAGTGAACTATTTTCTTTTATCCACCCTCTTTGAAACGTACTAAACCGCACGAATGCCGTCCCATCTTCAGTGAGCTGATTATTCCACGGAAAACACATTTTTTTGAAGGTTATTTTATTTTCACGACAGTCTTCATCCATAACCGTTGGTTACACAGTATTTGTGCCAGCACTAGCTGGGCGAATCACTACTTTACCTGACTTTGTTAGCAGCACTGCAATGTTTCCGAGAAGCAGCTTTGGGTGTAGCTTGCTCCACAAGAACTACAGACAAGAAGAACATGGAGATTAATTCATTCAACTACAGTATTTCAATGCATGGCTATCATGTCATAGACCTACATGTTTGGCACCACGACAACCATAATCAAGAGTTGGCCAATGCTCATACAGCTCTGGACCAGGTGTAAAGGAATCTTCCAGGTGAACAAAAAGAAAGCAGTCGTAGGTCAAGTCAATCAAACATCATCAATCAATCAATTCAAATTTAATATAAATTGCAACAAGGAGCCACTCGGCACAGAAGCAGAGAACGTGTCTAACAGGCCCTTTATATTCTAATAGACAAGCAACACAACCCACTGACCCTCACTTACACTGGTCGAAATCATCATCGCTGGACTCTATCAACACCTTGGTCCTGTAACTGTTGCCCTTGGAGACCTGGTTCTCTTTCCCTGAGCCTCCGTCGTCCTCTTCCTCACTGTCTGGCAGATGTTGCCGGACTCGGGGAGGAAGGTCTTGAACACCCCTGGAGAAGTGATCGCCTGTGGCTGGACGCCGAGTCTTACTGATGCTCTTAATCAGCTGTAAAGAAGACATGGGATGTCTTTGAAATGGCACCCAGGTCAAATGTAGTTGGTGCAATTGATAACATAATCACTGGTAGTTCTGATTAATGTGACCAAGTTAAGTAAGATAATAACATACCTGTTCTTCTGCTGTTTTCAACCCTCCCTTCTCTGACCAGCCCAGTTTCTGTGAAACTCTTTGAAATAATCTGTGATTGTCGTCATCCATGGTACTTTTCCCTGTCTATCTTCTCTGTAAGGGGGACAATACAACTATTATCTGCTAACAACATTCCCAGATAGCTACTGTGGCTCTGCCAATGGATAGCCCTCTGGGAAATGCATACAAACTAGACATATTTTTTGATGTTCGCGAATCGTGACATAACGTTACCTTTGAAGATGATGATAAGAACTTTTGCTTTGTGCCCACGTCTCGGACAGCTACTGAAAGCAACCAACGAAAATTCAAAACTTCACACCGGAAGTGTTTTTTCCCTCCTTTTTTTTTTTACCGGAAGTTGTCATTGGCAAAGCGAAAACGAGTAGTAATGACGTAGCTAGATGCGGAACTAGGCCTACGTCAACAAATGGTTGCTTTGTTCACAATAATAATACGAATTTGTATACTTTTATTCCGCTCAAAATGTCTAAACTACAGTTTCTGAACGCGTATGTTACTGAACGACTAACGGCTGCTGCTCTAGAGATATCCGTAGCCATAGAGACAACAGTAGTAGAGTTGCATCAAGAAATCTCCCGTTCGACGGAGGAAAATGTTCGTCTACGAAGACTGTTGGATTTGGTTTTCAACCGACAGATAAAGTCACACAGAGGTTTGCATTGACGACTTGCAACTGTATTAACACACGTCAATCATATGGCAACTTGGCAAGATAGAATCTTAAGATACACGATTGCAAATATACAAGTACTAAAGCAACGCTGCAATTGTAATTTTGAATCCCACAGCAGTATTCTCTGTGTACCAAAACCAATAAACAAGTTAGCTAGCTTTTTAACATTATGTAGTTGCTGAAGAAAACTATGCATTTAGAGTTAGACAAAACACTTATTGAATTATCAGCAACTTTATATTTCTTATGTTTCATTTATCAGATACCCACCAGCTCACACTCCCCATATCTGAAGAGGAGGTTCCTCCTGAGCAGCAGCACTGTGAGCAGGAGTGGGGCCCCAGTCTGATTCAGGAGGACCCAGTGCCCACACAGATTAAAGAGGAACAGGAGGAACTCAGGACCAATCAGGAGGAAGATCAGCTTCAAGGACTTGGGGAGGCTGATCTCATAAAGTTCATATTCACTTCTCCCTGTGTGGAAAGTGACTGTGATCAGGAGAACCCATCTCAGCCCTCACATCTACACCAAACCCAAACTGTGGAGGACAGAGAGAGGGATTCTCTACTCACCTACACAACTGATGAGATCAAACTAGAACCTGATGGAGAGAATTACAGAGTATCAGAACCAGCCAGTGACTCTCAACCCCTCTTTGCAGTAAATCCAGACTGTTCTGCAGTTCCATGTGAAAACATGAAAAGTGATGATGAGGTGGAGAGTGGAGGACAGCTATTAGGGTCTAAGACACTCGAATCAAAGAGAAAACAGATTGAGAATGGAGAAAAGGGGACGGCCACAATGTTGCCCCATTTGACATCATCTAGTGTTACTACTCATTATTGCAAGGTGTGTAGGAAGACTTTTCTGTCAAACGGTTTTTTAATCTATCATGTGCGAAAAACACACACAGAGCATAAGGAATGCCAGTGTGGTGTGTGTGGAAAATACTTATGTTCGACAGAAAGTATGACAGGCCACCTACAAACTCATACTGAAGAAAACATTTCTTGTCATGTTTGTGGCAAATGTTTCTCTAAGAATGGTGATCTCAAAACACATATTAGGAGTCATACAGGAGAGAAACCATATCAGTGTACTCAATGTAGTAAATGCTACACACAGAAAGTACACCTTAAAAATCATATGAGAACTCATACAGGGGAGAAACCATTTAGGTGTAAAGAATGTGGGAAATACTTCACACAGAAGAATACCCTGTCCAATCACATGATGATCCACAGAGGGGAGAAACCATATCAGTGCAAAACATGTGGAAAAAGCTTCACTGAAAGTGGAACCCTGAGCAGGCATATGAGAGTTCACACAGGGGAGAAACCACATCAGTGCCAAGAATGTGGGAAATGCTTCACTGAGCGTGGAAACTTGACTAAACATATAAAGATCCACAGAGGGGAGAAATCCTATTGTTGCAGCTACTGTAGCAGATGCTTTACTGATGAAGCCAATTGTAAAAGACACATGAGGACTGTTCACAACAATGAGAACATATGACAATGGAGTTAATCCTGAGTAGAGTAAAACCTTCAGATAGAAAATCCAATGTATAGAACTCACACAATCCCGTGCCCTGCTCTACGTGACAGATAAACATGTATTTTCCATACATTTCTTCAGCATGTCGGAGTTTTCCACATCATATTTTCATCACATCTTGTACAACCCTACTATGGATATGTGGGCATTTCTGTTAAAATGTTTTGTTTATTTTCTTGCAAACTTAATTGTATTTCCATGTGAATTACCTGTATAAATAAAGGTTAAATGAAAAAAAGCAATCAGAGTTCTTGCTCATGTCAGAACATGGCTGAGCTCTTTAAATCACCACTTCATTAAGTCAGGATTCCCATTTGACTCAGCCATGCCTCCTTGTCCTTCCAACATTTCCTCATCTCCCACCCCTTCTAATGCGACTATCCCCGATGCTTCTCCCTCTTTAGGATCAGCTTGATCTCTGCCCTGCTACAAAGTTTCTCCCTGCAGACGGTCACTGAGTCTGAGGTGTTAAAGGAGCTCCTTAAACTTGACCCCAAAAAAACATCTGGTTCAGATGGTTTAGACCCTTTCTTCTTTAAGGTTGTTGCCCCTATCATCCAAGCATATCTCAGACCTTTTTAACATGTCTCTCCTCTCTGGGGAGGTTCTCATTGCTTGGATGGCAGCCACGGTTCTGCCTTTATTTAAAGGGGGAGATCAAGCGGATCCTAACTGTTATAGGCCTATTTCTATTTTGCCCTGTTAATCAAAAGTGTTGAAAAAACTTGCCAATAATCAACTGACTGGCTTTCTTGATGTCTATAGTATTCTCTCTGGTATGCAATCTGGTTTCCGCTCAGGTTATGGATGTGTCACTGCAACCTTAAAGGGCCTCAATGATGTCACCATTGCCCTTGATTCTAAGCAATGTCGTGGTGCTATTTTTATTGACTTGGCCAAAGCTTTTGATACGGTAGACCATTCCATTCTTGTGGGCCGGCCAAGGAGTATTGGTGTCTCTGAGGGGTCTTTGGCCTGGTTTGCTAACTACCTCTCTCAAAGAGTGCAGTGTATAAAGTCAGAACATTTGCTGTCTCAACCAGTGCCTGTCACCAAGGGAGTACCCCCAGGCTCGATCCTAGGCCCCACACTCTTCTTACATCACCAACATAGCTCAGGCAGTAGGAAGCTCTCTCATCCATTTACAGTATATCACAAAACTGAATATATGAGTATATCTTTTCATGTGACAACACTGAAGAAATGACACTTTGCTACAATGTAAAGTAGTGAGTGTGCAGCTTGTATAACAGTGTCAAAATAACTCAACACACAGCCATTAATGTCTAAACCGCTGGCAACAAAAGTGAGTACACCCCTAAGTGAAAATGTCAAAATTATATACATACATACCATATAATACATCTCTGTATATCTGTTTCAAGACCCACTGGTTGATACTTATTTATAAAACCCTCTTAGGCCTCACTCCCTCCTATCTGAGAAATCTACTGCAGCACTCATCCTCCACATACAACACCCGTTCTGCCAGTCACATTCTGTTAAAGGTCCCCAAAGCACACACATACCTGGGTCGCTCCTCTTTTCATTCGCTGCAGCTAGCTACTAGAACGAGGTGCAATAAACACTCAAACTGGACAGTTTAATCTCAATCTTTTCATTCAAAGACTCAATCATGGACTCTTACTGGCAGTTGTGGCTGCTTTGCGTGATGTATTGTTGTCTCTACCTTCTTGCCCTTTGTGCTGTTGTCTGTGCCCAAATATGTTTGTACCATGTTTTGTGCTGCTACCATGTTATGTTGCTACCATGCTGTGTTGTCATGTGTTGCTGCCTGCTATGTTGTTGTCTTAGGTCTCTGTGTTGTGTCTCTCTTGTCGTGATGTGTGTTTTGTTCTATATTTATATTTTATTTATTTTATTTTTAATCCCAGCTCCCATCTCCGCAGGAGGCCTTTTGCCTTTTGGTAGGCCTTCGTTGTAAATAAGAATTTGTTCTTAACTGACATGCCCAGTTAAATAAAGTTAAAATAAAATCATATGTATTACAGATTGACGCAAATTACATTTCAGTCACTTAACAGTCTCAACCAAGTTCTGCTTACACTTGTTTCATCTTGGGAAGATGTTGGTTAGGCTACATTGCTTATTACCTTTTCAAAAACATGAAATGTTGGATACAACGTATATAGCATTAGAAACGTCATCATTTTTTGTTGTTGAGACTTTTACAATAGAGAGACTATTTTTGTGTAAGCCACACGATGGCGCCCACGGCCAAAGCCATTCGGTGAGGCGGAAGTTGTCGTTTGCAAAAAGGAAACGTGAGAGATTTGATCTCTCTTCCGGATAATAGTTTTTTACGTGTTTTGTAGGATATAATCAAAGAGTTTCTAAACCCAGACTCGCAACATCGCAAGCAGACAAGACCGGGGTTTGAGAAGTCAATGAGAGAAGTAAAAAGTTATTCCTTAGTAGTTAATTTTCTCGAAATCCAAAGGCATAACCTATATTCGAGCCAAGTAGTTGAACATGTTATTACTCCAAACTCGTGAAAGTGACAAACTGACGCGTTTTCATTTAGCTCCCATTGGAAACGACAGGTTGTGGTCTATCTTGGGTTCGATTGACACAATTATGTGTTTCTGCGCATGAGCATAGCTATCCAACGTCGCCTACAAGTCTTCATACTGTACTGTCTTTGATATAATATGTATCTCTATATCTATTACTGGTACATAACCATTATACCATAGAATAAGAAGCTCACTTGCTACATTTTGACTAAGTGAAATGTAACGTTATAGGCGAAACAGAATAATACCAACTTGTCGACTTTCATTCCGGTCAAAATGTCTAAACTACAGTTGCTGAACGTGTATGTTACTGAACGACTAACAGCGGCTGTTGCAGAGATATCCGTGGCGGTCGACAGAACAGTAGTAGAGTTGTATGAAGAAATCTCCCGTTCTAAGGAGGAGAATAACCGTCTGCGGAGGCTGTTGGATTTGGTTTTCAACCCGGAGATAAAGTTACACAAAGCAGGTTTGTATTGACTAGCTACTGTATTTGCCAGAATAGATTCCGACCATCGACCCTACACTTCGTTTACAGCTGCATTGGGGTCGGACCCCATTCATAGTCATAGATGCTAACTGCTGCTGCAGCCCAATTGATGATAGTATCTTCTGGTCAGGGGACTTCTGTTAATAATACGAGCCCCTACTCTCGTTCTTTCATTAAAACGCATCGCTTGGGGTAAGGTTTTGGAAACATAAGGAACGTATTCTTCATATCAACAATACACTATTTCCAAAATGACTGTACACAGTAGGATTGGGGTTAGTGTTCCCACGGCCATATCTCCATGTTTACAGCTCTTTTTAAAATGGTATCTTTACAGAAGACAAATGGAAGACATTCTCGGTCACCTGTGCCAATTAGCTATCTAGCGTGGGCCGAACACCTGTGTGTATTAGAGGTCTACCTCTAGTGTGTATCCATAACTGGGGAGGAAGTGTAGTTCGACAACTGGGGGCACACACAGCATATAGATCTGTGCAGTAAGTGTATAATTATTTATTTGAAAGATTATTTATTGCAGATCGGGGTTATAAGCATATGTTTCGAATGAAGGATTCAACTTACTTGGACATTCGTTAGTCATGGGGGAAAAAGGAGATAGTTAGTTACATATAAGGATATTTTTTAGATTATATATCCCATCGTTTTGAAAATATAGCATATGTTTTGCTCATTCACCAAAACTCCATATCCTTTTCTCCATTTTCTTTTTAAAAGGGGAGCCAATTCGTTTCAGCACAATTATTTCCATGACTGATCAAAACGTGTTTTCTCTCTCTTGTCCCTCAGGAAGCTGATCAGACCCCAGTGCAGCTGTATAGCACGTGTAGGAACCTATTCAGGCTACCTCTGTATTAGCTCAACTTACATGAATCAAACTGATATCAAGTTAATACAAGAATTGAGCTTCAATTGTAATATTGACTCTATAAAAATGTTTTAATCAATAACATGGAAGTGATCAAATAGCTCAGTAGCATTTTTAACATTGAATTCTAAGTAGCTTTATACTTCTCCATCAGATGCCCAGCAGCTCACTCTCCCCATATCTGAAGAGGAGGTTCTCCCTGAACAGCAGCACTGTGAGCAGGAGTGGAGCCCCAGTCTGATTCAGGAGGACCCAGTGCCCACACAGATTAAAGAAGAACAGGAGGAACAACAGACCAGTCAAGAGGAAGATCAGCTTCAAGGGCTCTTTGATACCAAAGACTCCATATTCACTTCTCCCTGTGTGGAAAGTGACTGTGATCAGGAGAACCCATCTCAGCCCTCACATCTTCACCAAACCCAAACTGTTGAGGACAGAGAGAGGGACCCTCTACTCAACAACACATCTATAGAGATCAAACTAGAACCTGATGTAGAGGACTACAGAGTATCAGAACCAGCCAGTGACTCTCAGCCCCTCTCTGCAGTAACTCCAGACTGTTCAGCAGCTCAGAGTGAAAACATGGAAAGTGAGGATGAGGTGGAGAGTGGAGGACAACAATCAGGGTCTAAGACACTCCAATCAAAGAGAAAACAGATTGAGAATGGAGAAAGCTCTCATACCAGTGCTGGAGGCAGGACGGCCACTATGTTGCCCCGTTTGACATCTAGTCAAACGTATTCTGCTCCTTATTGTTGTAAGGTGTGTGAAATATTTATTTAATTTGCAAAAAACACACACAGAGCATAAAGAATGCCAGTGTGGTCTGTGTGGAAAAAAACCTATATATTCTACAGAAAGTATGACAGGTCTCCTACAAACTCATACTGAAGAAAACATTTCTTGTCATGATTGTGGCAAATGTTTCTCTAAAGAATAGGGATCACACAATACATAGGAGTCACACAGGAGACAAACCATATGGGTGCAATCAATGTAATAGACATACTACACACAGAACGTACATCTTAACCTGTTAACGCCTGGTGTGACATGTCACGTTGTCTTTAAACACCTGGGGCCTCATTTATCAGTGTGTACGCACAAAACATTCTCTAAACCTAGCATGTCACGTTGTCTTTAAACACCTGGGGCCTCATTTATCAGTGTGTACGCACAAAACAGTCTCTAAACCTAGCATGTCACGTTGTCTTTAAACACCTGGGGCCTCATTTATCAGTGTGTACGCACAAAACATTCTCTAAACCTAGCATGTCACGTTGTCTTTAAACACCTGGGGCCTCATTTATCAGTGTGTACGCACAAAACAGTCTCTAAACCTAGCATGTCACGTTGTCTTTAAACACCTGGGGCCTCATTTATCAGTGTGTACGCACAAAACATTCTCTAAACCTAGCATGCGCCCGTTTTCCCGCAAAGATTGGCATTCATCAGTTTTGAACCTGATAGGAAAGTGTGCGTATCTCCGCCCATTCATATACACAACTCCTAGTGGTTGATCAACTGTATTGAAAGCAAATGTCATTTTGGTGGAATTGGTTTGATGGAAATTATAATAATGGCTAATATAAAGACAGTGTAATCCTAATGATAAAACTGATGCATTTGCCGTTGGTATGTCATACGTATATTAAATTTACTTTTACTATTTAAAGTCCTAAATCATAATCATATTACAGGACATGTCTGTTATTATATAGGACTAAATCATAATCATATTACAGGACATGTCTATTATTATATAGGACTAAATCATAATCATATTACAGGACATGTCTATTATTATATAGGACTAAATCATAATCACATTACAGGACATGTCTATTATTATATAGGACTAAATCATAATCATATTACAGGACATGTCTATTATTATATAGGACTAAATCATAATCATATTACAGGACATGTCTATTATTATATAGGACTAAATCATAATCATATTACAGGACATGTCTATTATTATATAGGACTAAATCATAATCATATTACAGGACATGTCTATTATTATATAGGACTAAATCATAATCACATTACAGGACATGTCTATTATTATATAGGACTAAATCATAATCATATTACAGGACATGTCTATTATTATATAGGACTAAATCATAATCACATTACAGGACATGTCTATTATTATATAGGACTAAATCATAATCATATTACAGGACATGTCTATTATTATATAGGACTAAATCATAATCATATTACAGGACATGTCTATTATTATATAGGACTAAATCATAATCACATTACAGGACATGTCTATTATTATATAGGACTAAATCATAATCATATTACAGGACATGTCTATTATTATATAGGACTAAATCATAATCACATTACAGGACATGTCTATTATTATATAGGACTAAGTCATAATCACATTACAGGACATGTCTATTATTATATAGGACTAAATCATAATCACATTACAGGACATGTCTATTATTATATAGGACTAAATCATAATCATATTACAGGACATGTCTATTATTATATAGGACTAAATCATAATCATATTACAGGACATGTCTATTATTATATAGGACTAAATCATAATCACATTACAGGACATGTCTATTATTATATAGGACTAAATCATAATCACATTACAGGACATGTCTATTATTATATAGGACTAAATCATAATCACATTACAGGACATGTCTATTATTATATAGGACTAAATCATAATCATATTACAGGACATGTCTATTATTATATAGGACTAAATCATAATCACATTACAGGACATGTCTATTATTATATAGGACTAAGTCATAATCACATTACAGGACATGTCTATTATTATATAGGACTAAATCATAATCACATTACAGGACATGTCTATTATTATATAGGACTAAATCATAATCATATTACAGGACATGTCTATTATTATATAGGACTAAATCATAATCATATTACAGGACATGTCTATTATTATATAGGACTAAATCATAATCACATTACAGGACATGTCTATTATTATATAGGACTAAATCATAATCATATTACAGGACATGTCTATTATTATATAGGACTAAATCATAATCATATTACAGGACATGTCTATTATTATATAGGACTAAATCATAATCATATTACAGGACATGTCTATTATTATATAGGACTAAATCATAATCACATTACAGGACATGTCTGTTATTATATAGGACTAAATCATAATCACATTACAGGACATGTCTATTATTATTATATAGGACTAAATCATAATCACATTACAGGACATGTCTATTATTATATAGGACTAAATCATAATCACATTACAGGACATGTCTGTTATTATATAGGACTAAATCATAATCACATTACAGGACATGTCTGTTATTATATAGGACTAAATCATAATCATATTACAGGACATGTCTATTATTATATAGGACTAAATCATAATCATATTACAGGACATGTCTATTATTATATAGGACTAAATCATAATCATATTACAGGACATGTCTATTATTATATAGGACTAAATCATAATCATATTACAGGACATGTCTATTATTATATAGGACTAAATCATAATCATATTACAGGACATGTCTATTATTATATAGGACTAAATCATAATCATATTACAGGACATGTCTATTATTATATAGGACTAAATCATGATCACATTACAGGACATGTCTATTATTATATAGGACTAAATCATAATCACATTACAGGACATGTCTATTATTATATAGGACTAAATCATAATCACATTACAGGACATGTCTATTATTATATAGGACTAAATCATAATCACATTACAGGACATGTCTATTATTATATAGGACTAAATCGTAATCATATTACAGGACATGTCTATTATTATATAGGACTAAATCATAATCACATTACAGGACATGTCTATTATTATATAGGACTAAATTATAATCACATTACAGGACATGTCTATTATTATATAGGACTAAATCGTAATCATATTACAGGACATGTCTATTATTATATAGGACTAAATCATAATCATATTACAGTACATGTCTGTTATTATATAGGACTAAATCATAATCATATTACAGGACATGTCTGTTATTATATAGGACTAAATCATAATCATATTACAGGACGTGTCTATTATTATATAGGACTAAATCATAATCACATTACAGGACATGTCTATTATCATATAGGACTAAACTGTAATCACATTACAGGACATGATCAGATACTTCAGTTGTAAGTGGCTCTGTTGCGCTCACATTTTACAGTTGATGGACAACTGTTTCACTGTTACAAACGTAGACTTCTCTTTTTTAACAAGAGCCTTTAAAGGAATCAAATGTCTCCAGTGCTGCTGCTGATGGGCTTATTGGTTGTCTGGCTACATATATTACACAGGCTGTGACCTATTTCTTGGTCGACTCATATCAACATCTCTGTGCATTAGTGGTGGGGTTGGCTAAATAACTACAACAGAACAGTGATAAAAGAAATGAAAAATGCCCAGAGCTCGTGGCTGATTGGTACCGGAGCAAAATTGAAATGGGCAGGCGTTAATGAATTTTTTTATCCACTCCACGCTCCAGCCAAATTACGCTCCACTCCAGCTCCACTTCCATCCTCTGGTGTGGACCATGTTAAGTCCTTAGTGATGTGGACACCGCCCCACTACAGCCCCGTCGATGTGGATGGGGGCGTGCTCTCCCCTCTTTCTCCTATAGCCCACGATCAGCTCCTTGGTCTTACTGACGTTGAAGGAGAGGTTGTTATCCTGGCACCACACTGCCAAGTCTCTGACCTGCTCCCTGTCGGCTGCCTCGTCCATGACCAGGCCGACCACCTTCATGTTTTCAGCAAACTTAATGATGGTGTTGGAGTTGTACGTGACCACACAGTCGTGAGTGAACAGGGAGTAGAGGAGGGGACTAAGCACACACTCTTGAGCGGCTCCTATGTTGAGTGTCAGCGTGGCAGAGGTGTTGTTGCCTACCCTGTCCAATCATATCCAGGTGGAGGAGGGCAGTGTAAAGTGCAGTAGAGACTGTGTCATCTGTGGATCTGTTGGGGCGGTATGCAAATTGAAGTGGGTCATTTAATAGCCAACAATGCTCGAAAGTAAATAGACCCGTAGCCTATTTAAAATATTTGACAATATGGATATGCTACAGCATTGTTGTGCGATAGGAACGTGACATCATAGCCTTTCATCTCAGAGCCTATACCAAGGCAAGAGATAGAAACACAATCATGTATTGATAAGTTAAATATTGAACAACAATTTGTCTTTTTCATAAAAGTGTGGGCTGTAGCATTTATTTTTAAATTGTTCGAATAGACAATCAATCTTGCAGAATGCGCGGCCAGTGATTGACTACGGCTATAGGCAGCATGCATTTTTAGATGAAAAAAACCCTACAGAAATGTGATCAAATTTGCCATTTGTGCTTTCTATTAGAAATTGTCATGGCCCAGTTCCAACATCTCTATATCATACAGCAAATTAGTTTGGCTCTGATTTATCAATGACAACATGCGTATATGTTGCATGCAACAGTTTGATAAATCCCAATAATTTGTCTCGCAATGCATTCTCAGACTGGTTGAACAATAACCATCTCAAAAGTAGTGTGTGTGTGTGTGCGTGTGTGTGTGTGTGCGTGTGTGTGTGTGTCTGTGTGTGTCTGTGTGTGTGTGTGTGTGTGTGGGTGTGTGTGTGTGTGTGTGTGTGTCTGTGTGTGTGTGTGTGTGTGTGTGTGTGTGTGTCTGTGTGTGTCTGTGTGTGTGTGTGTGTGTGTGTGTGTGTGCGTGTGCGTGTGCACTCTGGCTGTCTGTATTTCATACGTGTTCATCTTTTTTTCAGCATCCCACCCAAGAAACGTTCAACTGTTTAAGATGCTTTTGCATTCATCACTATGACGACAGTGATTAACGGCTAATAATAATAGTAACTCATTATGATAGTGATAATAATGATGATATTGTATGATTATTTGGTTAGGTTGCCACAGGCCTGAACCAAGCTAATACAAGAGGACGTCCAGCTGCTGACGCCGTACACCCTCCAAAGCCACCCAAAGTGGTCCGTACTGGAGTTACTGATGATGTCCGCACGGATCAAATTGAACACTGGCCAGTGAAGTGTGAGACCCGGGGTCGCTGCAAAGTCTGCCAGAAAAATGTAACGAATACCCTCTGTCAGAAATGTGACGTAAGACTGTGTTTCACTTTTGAGAGGAATTGCTACAAGTTGTACCACATGCCTTAGTGCAAGATGTTTACGATGCAGAAATAATTACACACTGACACGATGAACAACTTGTTCAATATATATGATGCTTCTTTTGGAACGTGGATTTCAGAAGTGATGAGTCAGGCTTCATGATGAACGTTTATATTTCGATGGTTTTATGCCATTTTATTGCTATTGTTGTATTTAAACGCAATGTTACACATTGACACACACACACTCTCTCTCCTGTCTTTATCAGAGTTGAATATATTATGAATTATTATTGAGATTTTGTGTATTTATGAAGATTTTGCCATTTCTTTTGCAATTCAGGACTTAACTCAGGGTTATACTTGGTTCACATTGAAATAGAGCTGTAAGAGTTGATAAACTGAGTGGTTTCTGTGTTTTGTATTTAAAAGAGACATATGTTACAGTATATGTAATATGTTATTTGGGTCTCCTAATCACAGCTTCATGTTCGTGCAAGGACAACTGGGTCTGGGTATCTAAGGGTTAAATGTCATATGAGAACTCATACAAGGGAGAAATCATTTAGGTGTCAACAATGTGGAAAATCAAATCAAACTTTTTGTCACATGCACCGAATACAACAAGTGTAGACTTTACTGTGAAATTCTTATTTACAAGCCCTTAACCAACAGTGCAGTTCAATAATAGTTATGAACATATTTACCAAGTAGGCTAAAGTAAAATGTACACATAGACTCTATACAGGGGACACCGGTACTGAGTCAGAGTGCAGGATATATACAGGGGACACCGGTACCGAGTCAGTGTGGAGGATATATACAGGGGACACTGGTACCGAGTCAGTGTGGAGGATATATACAGGGGACACCGGTACCGAGTCAGTGTGGAGGATATATACAGGGGACACCGGTACCGAGTCAGTGTGGAGGATATATACAGGGGGCACCGGTACCAAGTCAGTGTGCGGGGGTACAGGTTAGTTGACACTATGCTACACTATGCACAACCAAAGACTATTTTAAGAGACATCCACATTGCAATAAGAGTATTCTTCCATTTACGCTATTGTCAACTACAGTTATTCAATTCCCAGTTTCTCTCCCTTTGATTTCTACTTCTCAGGTGAGGGTGCTGTTTAGGTAAGGGTGTGATGTCTGTACAAAAACAAAACAGGCTATTTTAAATCCCCCATATTGAAAAAATGTAGAACAATTAGACAGCCTATAACCAACACCTACACACTCATGTATCAATCTGATTGATGGATTGTGTTGTGCAGTAAGCAGGCTCAAGTGTATAACTGTGGTTCCTTCCACCTTCAAAGAATAGGCAAGAGGACCAACTATGGAGAATAGTAAGACACTTCATTATTTCTATAACTACGCTATATTGTTTGTCCTCGTGTGTCTGTGCATGTTTTTCAGTATAAAGTACTCTGCAGCCACTTAGTGTGGTGTGGACACCAGGTGAGGCCAACCACACAGTTTCCTGTTGAACACTGTCTCTTTAACTACCTTATTTTCTCAATAACTGTCTCTCTCCTCCACTTCATCCCTCTCCCCCCTTCTCCCTAAATCCTCTAGGGTTATATCAGCTGTGTTGGTGAACCCCTCTCTCTTCTGAACTGGCTACATAGAGGGCACAGCATGATCAGAGGTGAGAGGTCACTTGGTCGGGTCAACAGGAAGTATTATTAAAGAGACGCTTTACATTGAAATATAGATAGAGATGCAGTCGTCCCAGAGTTAATGATCCAAGGTCAGTTTTGCATTTCACCTCCTGATGATTATGATGCCTGACAGTGTTAGAATAAAGACAAAACACAAGGCTTAAACATGCTCTCTCTTTCTCCATCTGTCTGCAGGTATGTTTTGATGTGAGAGAGGATGCCAACCCCCAGTCCCATCATCGCCACCTCACCCGCTCTAGTGGTTAGAGCGTTGGGCCAGTAACAGAAAGGTTGCTGGATCGAATCCCCGAGCTGACAAGGTAAAAATCTATCATTCTGCCCGAGCAAAGCAGTTAACCCACTGTTCCCTGGGCACCGAAGACTTGGATGTCGATTAAGGCAGGCCCCCGGCACCTCTCTGACTTAGAGGGGTTGGGTTAAATGCGGAAGACACATTTCAGTTAAATGCATTCAGTTGTACAACTGACCACCTTTCCCTTCTTAAGATAACCTTTGGGCTGACTGGGAGCCCAAGGCTGGTTAGGAGACACCACTAGAGACACTTATGTAATTGTGATGAACTGTTAGGTTCTAATTCTCAGAGTAAAAACTCAGACACTATGAAAGCTTAAACCGAGTTTATTCTTCCCAGAGAGATCAATACAGCTGCATTAGACAAAGACATTGTTCACACAAGCACTGATATTTAACCCTTTCTCCTAGGCTGAGTCTCCTTCTACACATCTGAACAAACATTGCATCTTTACTGCAATGCCTGCCACGTGTGATCGCTTCCCCTGCACTCAGCACATTCCAAGCTTAATTCACCACACTATATATGTCATGTACTGTCATGTTGTGTCTTGTCTCTGTCCTTTCCCTTCACCCTGTCTCCCTCTGCTGGTCGTTGTTAGGTTACCTTTTCTCCCCCGCTTTCCCCCAGCTGTTCCTTGTCTCCTCTAACTACCCATTCACCCCGTTTCCCACCTGTTCCCTTTTTCCCTCTGATTAGGTCCCTATATCTCTCTCTGTTTCTGTTCCTGTCCTTGTCGGATTCTTGTTTGTTGTGTTTCATGCCTGAACCAGACTGTCGTCATGTTTGCTGTAACCTTGTCTTGTCCTGTCGGAATCTGCCGGTCCGTCTGAGCCTACCTATGTTTGGTAATTAAAGAAGCTCTGTTTAAGTTAATTCGCTTTTGGGTCCTCATTCACTCACCATAACAGAAGAATCCGACCAAGAATGGACCCAGCGACTTCGGATCCTCTCCACTCAGCCGTCGGGATCCAGGGAGCGATGCTAGGCAGACACGAGCAGGAAGTGTCTGCTGCTCGACATGCCGTTGAGACCCTGGCCACCCAAGTCTCCAACCTCACAGAACAGGTTCACCATCTCCGCCTCGATCCACCGGCCACTTCCAGGGCTTTCGAATCTCCGGAGCCCAGAATCAATAACCCGCCGTGTTACTCTGGGGAGCCCACTGAATGCCGCTCGTTCCTCACCCAGTGTGATATTGTGTTTTCTCTCCAGCCCAACACTTACTCCAGGAGCACTGCTCGTGTCGCCTACGTCATATCTCTCCTCATTGGACGGGCTCGTGAGTGGGGCACGGCAATCTGGGAGGCAAGGGCTGAGTGTACTAACCAGTATCAAGACTTTAAGGAGGAGATGATACGGGTTTTTGATCGATCTGTTTTTGGGGAGGAGGCTTCCAGGGCCCTGTCTTCCCTATGTCAAGGCAATCGATCCATAACAGACTACTCTATTGAGTTTCGCACTCTTGCTGTCTCCAGTGGCTGGAACGAGCCGGCCTTGCTCGCTCGTCTTCTGGAGGGTTTCCGCGCAGAGGTAAAGGATGAGATTCTCTCCCGGGAGGTTCCTTCCAGCGTGGATTCCTTGATTGAACTCGCTATTCGCATTGAGCGACGGGTTGATCTTCGTCACCGAGCTCGTGGAAAGGAGCTCGCGCTCTCCGTCGCCCCCCTCTCCGCATCACTACCATCTTCCTCTGCCGGCTCGGGAGCTGAGCCTATGCAGCTGGGAGGTATCCGCATCTCGACTAAGGAGAGGGAACGGAGAATCACCAACCGCCTCTGTCTCTATTGCGGTTCCGCTGGTCATTTTGTCACTTCATGTCCAGTAAAAGGCCAGAGCTCGTCAGTAAGCGGAGGGCTACTGGTGAGCGCTACTACTCCTGTCTCTCCTTCAAGATCCTGCACTACCTTGTCGGTCCATCTACGCTGGACCGGTTCGTCAGCTTCCTGCAGTGCCTTAATAGACTCTGGGGCGGAGGGCTGTTTTATGGACGAGACCTGGGCTCGGGAACATGACATTCCTCTCAGACAGTTAAAGGAGCCCACGGCCTTGTTCGCCCTGGATGGTAGTCCTCTCCCCAGGATTCAGCGTGAGACGCTACCTTTAACCCTCACTGTTTCTGGTAATCATAGTGAAACCATTTCTTTTTTAATTTTTCGTTCACCTTTTACACCTGTTGTTTTGGGCCATCCCTGGCTAGTTTGTCATAATCCTTCCATTAATTGGTCTAGTAATTCTATCCTCTCCTGGAACGTCTCTTGTCATGTGAAATGTTTAATGTCTGCTATCCCTCCTGTTTCCTCTGTCTCTTCTTCACAGGAGGAGCCTGGTGATTTGACAGGGGTGCCGGAGGAATATCACGATCTGCGCACGGTGTTCAGTCGGTCCAGGGCCACCTCTCTTCCTCCACACCGGTCGTATGATTGTAGTATTGATCTCCTTCCGGGAACCACCCCCCCCCCCGGGGTAGACTATACTCTCTGTCGGCTCCCGAACGTAAGGCTCTCGAAGATTATTTGTCTGTAGCTCTTGACGCCGGTACCATAGTCCCCTCCTCCTCTCCCGCCGGAGCGGGGTTTTTTTTTGTCAAGAAGAAGGACGGGTCTCTGCGCCCCTGCATAGATTATCGAGGGCTGAATGACATAACAGTGAAGAATCGTTATCCGCTTCCTCTTATGTCTTCAGCCTTCGAGATCCTGCAGGGAGCCAGGTTTTTCACTAAGTTGGACCTTCGTAACGCTTACCATCTCGTGCGCATCAGGGAGGGGGACGAGTGGAAGACGGCGTTTAACACTCCGTTAGGGCACTTTGAATACCGGGTTCTTCCTTTCGGCCTCGCTAACGCTCCAGCTGTCTTTCAGGCATTAGTCAATGATGTCCTGAGAGACATGCTGAACATCTTTGTTTTCGTTTACCTTGACGATATCCTGATTTTTTTCACCGTCACTCCAGATTCATGTTCAGCACGTTCGACGTGTCCTCCAGCGCCTTTTAGAGAATTGTCTTTTTGTGAAGGCTGAGAAGTGCACTTTTCATGCCTCCTCCGTCACATTTCTCGGTTCTGTTATTTCCGCTGAAGGCATTAAGATGGATCCCGCTAAGGTCCAAGCTGTCATTGATTGGCCCGTCCCTAAGTCACGCGTCGAGCTGCAGCGCTTTCTCGGCTTCGCGAACTTCTATCGTCGTTTCATCCGTAATTTCGGTCAGGTGGCAGCTCCTCTCACAGCCCTTACTTCTGTCAAGACGTGCTTTAAGTGGTCCGTTTCCGCCCAGGGAGCTTTTGATCTCCTCAAGAATCGTTTTACATCCGCACCTATCCTTGTTACACCTGACGTCACTAGACAGTTCGTTGTCGAGGTTGACGCGTCAGAGGTGGGCGTGGGAGCCATCCTTTCTCAGCGCTCCCTCTCTGACGACAAGGTCCACCCATGCGCGTATTTTTCTCATCGCCTGTCGCCGTCGGAACGTAACTATGATGTGGGTAACCGCGAACTGCTCGCCATCCGGTTAGCCCTAGGCGAATGGCGACAGTGGTTGGAGGGGGCGACCGTTCCTTTTGTCGTTTGGACTGACCATAGGAACCTTGAGTACATCCGTTCTGCCAAACGACTTAATGCGCGTCAGGCGCGTTGGGCGCTGTTTTTCGCTCGTTTCGAGTTTGTGATTTCTTATCGTCCGGGCTCTAAGAACACCAAGCCTGATGCTTTGTCTCGTCTCTTCAGTTCTTCAGTAGCCTCCACTGACCCCGAGGGGATTCTCCCTGAGGGGCGTGTTGTCGGGTTGACTGTCTGGGGAATTGAGAGGCAGGTAAAACAAGCGCTCACTCACACTCCGTCGCCGCGCGCTTGTCCTAGGAACCTTCTTTTCGTTCCCGTTCCTACTCGTCTGGCCGTTCTTCAGTGGGCTCACTCTGCCAAGTTAGCCGGCCACCCTGGCGTTCGGGGTACGCTTGCTTCCATTCGCCAGCGTTTTTGGTGGCCCACCCGGGAGCATGACACGCGTCGTTTCGTGGCTGCTTGTTCGGTCTGCGCGCAGACTAAGTCCGGTAACTCTCCTCCTGCCGGCCGTCTCAGGCCGCTTCCTATTCCCTCTCGACCGTGGTCTCACATCGCCTTAGATTTTGTCACCGGACTGCCTTCGTCAGCGGGGAAGACTGTTATTCTTACGGTTGTCGATAGGTTCTCTAAGGCGGCTCATTTCATTCCCCTTGCTAAGCTTCCTTCTGCTAAAGAGACGGCACAAATCATCATCGAGAATGTTTTCAGAATTCATGGCCTTCCGTCAGACGTCGTTTCGGACAGAGGTCCGCAATTCACGTCTCAATTTTGGAGGGAGTTTTGCCGTTTGATTGGGGCTTCCGTCAGTCTCTCTTCCGGCTTTCACCCCCAGTCTAACGGTCAAGCAGAACGGGCCAATCAGACTATTGGTCGCATCTTACGCAGTCTTTCTTTTCGTAACCCTGCGTCTTGGTCAGAACAGCTCCCCTGGGCAGAATACGCCCACAACTCGCTTCCTTCGTCTGCGACCGGGCTATCTCCTTTTCAGAGTAGCCTCGGGTACCAGCCTCCGCTGTTCTCATCTCAGTTCGCCGAGTCCAGCGTCCCCTCCGCTCAGGCTTTTGTCCAACGTTGCGAGCGCACCTGGAAGAGGGTCAGGTCTGCACTTTGCCGTTATAGGACGCAGACTGTGAGGGCTGCTAATAAGCGTAGAACTAAGAGTCCTAGATATTGTCGCGGTCAGAGAGTTTGGCTCTCCACTCAGAACCTTCCCCTTAAGACGGCTTCTCGCAAGTTGACCCCGCGGTTCATTGGTCCGTTCCGTATTTCTCGGGTCATTAATCCTGTCGCAGTTCGACTTCTTCTTCCGCGATACCTTCGTCGCGTCCACCCGGTCTTCCATGTCTCCTGCATCAAGCCCGTCCTTCGCGCCCCCGCTCGTCTCCCCCCCCCCCCCCCCCATCCTTGTCGAGGGCGCACCCATCTACAGGGTCCGTAGAATTTTGGACATGCGTCCTCGGGGCCGTGGTCACCAGTACCTCGTAGATTGGGAGGGGTACGGTCCTGAGGAGAGGAGTTGGGTTCCCTCTCGGGACGTGCTGGACCGTGCGCTGATCGAGGATTTCCTCCGTTGCCGCCAGGTTTCCTCCTCGAGTGCGCCAGGAGGCGCTCGGTGAGTGGGGGGGTACTGTCATGTACTGTCATGTTGTGTCTTGTCTCTGTCCTTTCCCTTCACCCTGTCTCCCTCTGCTGGTCGTTGTTAGGTTACCTTTTCTCCCCCGCTTTCCCCCAGCTGTTCCTTGTCTCCTCTAACTACCCATTCACCCCGTTTCCCACCTGTTCCCTTTTTCCCTCTGATTAGGTCCCTATATCTCTCTCTGTTTCTGTTCCTGTCCTTGTCGGATTCTTGTTTGTTGTGTTTCATGCCTGAACCAGACTGTCGTCATGTTTGCTGTAACCTTGTCTTGTCCTGTCGGAATCTGCCGGTCCGTCTGAGCCTACCTATGTTTGGTAATTAAAGAAGCTCTGTTTAAGTTAATTCGCTTTTGGGTCCTCATTCACTCACCATAACAATATACCTTCCTCCTACAGATAACCATTAACTTCTGGTGTAGACCCTCTAAACCAAAGCACTCAATATTCCAATAGGAGACCTGATAATTAACCCTGTCCCAACTTTTGGTGTTAGTACCCAGAATCCATCAGAACTAAAGAGAATATTAGGGTAGCACTGCGATTCATTAATCATAGGCTGTCTTCCCTGCTTCTCTGTTCTTACCTCTTTCTCTTTCTGTCTTTTACACCTCTCGCCATGTCTCTGTTTTTATCATTCACAACGGATGTGCGGTGAAGTACAGATTGAACTGGTATTTATAGTATTACAATTATAATATTTCTAATGCATGTATTATGTATTTATAACACTTGGATAATGAACTTCTTTCAATAAAGCGTTTCACATTATCTACTGGTTGAAATTAAGTCTCATTTGGTGAAATACTGCACCTATCCAGTGTTGATCAGATCAATGCAGCTAAAGGAAATTAGATATTGAGATGAACCTGTTTTAGAGTATTTACATGATGCATAGGAAGTGTAGTGTGCTGTTTTCAAATTATATTTCTGCATATATTAATTACAAATCAGCCTTTAACTAGTAAAATAATGTTTCTTATCTAATGCATAGTTACAATGTGTAACCATTGATGTCCCAGGACCAAGAGTGGTAAACACTGTTGAAGTGTATAATTGTAATACATACATGCAGACACAGCATCATTCAAAGACTGGAATTTGATACTCCTGGTATTGGATAAGACTGACAAATAATCCCAGACATTCATACCTGAACTGCGCCTCTATTTGCCAAGGTACAGTGCCTTGCGAAAGTATTCGGCCCCCTTGAACTTTGCGACCTTTTGCCACATTTCAGGCTTCAAACATAAAGATATAAAACTGTATTTTTTTGTGAAGAATCAACAACAAGTGGGACACAATCATGAAGTGGAACGACATTTATTGGATATTTCAAACTTTTTTAACAAATCAAAAACTGAAAAATTGGGCGTGCAAAATTATTCAGCCCCCTTAAGTTAATACTTTGTAGCGCCACCTTTTGCTGCGATTACAGCTGTAAGTCGCTTGGGGTATGTCTCTATCAGTTTTGCGCATCGAGAGACTGAAATGAACTACAAAAATCTCTGAAACTGGAAACACTTATCTCCCTCACTAGCTTTAAGCACCAACTGTCAGAGCAGCTCACAGATTACTGCACCTGTACATAGCCCACCTATAATTTAGCCCAAACAACTACCTCTTTCCCTACTGTATTCATTTATTTATTTATTTTGCTCCTTTGCACCCCATTATTTTTATTTATAGTTTGCACTTTGCACATTCTTCCATTGCAAATCTACCATTCCAGTGTTTTACTTGCTATATTGTATTTACTTTGCCACCATGGCCTTTTTTTGCCTTTACCTCCCTTATCTCACCTCATTTGCTCACATCGTATTTAGACTTGTTTATACTGTATTATTGACTGTATGTTTGTTTTACTCCATGTGTAACTCTGTGTCGTTGTATGTGTCGAACTGCTTTGCTTTATCTTGGCCAGGTCGCAATTGTAAATGAGAACTTGTTCTCAACTAGCCTACCTGGTTAAATAAAGGTGAAAAAAAAATTATAATAATAATAATTGGTTATACCCACGTGGGTGACTGAAAGACGAACAAGGTCAGTGGTAATGGCAGTAATGCACCTAATTTTATGAAAGTTGCCAATCACAATATAAATTCAAGAGAAGAAAAAGCCTGGAAGAGAGATTACTAGAAACGATTCAGTTGACTGTTTTATGTGTGGATTAATTATATCCCAGGACAAGCTAGCTAGCTAAATTGCCATAAATGTTTAATGCTTTTAGACCTGTACAGAAATTAATATAATTGGTTCAGAGTTTGTTTTGATATTTTAACCTGCGTGTCGTGATCGCGTTTGGTGCGTGGGGACAAAATAAATTCATGCACGATGGCGCACGTGCACAGCAGGTTTGGGTTCCGTGTAAAAGCCACCCATCTCTTTAAGAATTCACATGAGGTCATGTACTAAAGATTAAAAGTAGAAGCCTACAATAAGGAAAAATTACAGGTAAACAAAGAGCCCATATAAAAAAAATATATCTATTTTATAAATATTAGGTGACACCTTACCCAGACACACCTAGACACAATTGATGGGTCATGTGAAAGCAATGCTGTAATCACCAGCCACATCTTACCAAGTGTATGGGTCTCTACCGAAGGTGCAAACGCTACAGCAAAATGGTTACTCGCATAGTAGCAATATCAAAAATAGACAACTATTTATAACAAAAACTTGGTGTGGCCTTTGATCAGGAAGTGAAGGTCCAGACTGTGGTGGCGCTTGTGCCGGGTCCACCAGGCACAATACCAGAGCACAAACTTGTTCTTGTTTTGGCCACTGCAGTTATCACACTTCAGGTCCCCACGTGTTTCCCCATCTCTGTAGTTGGTGAAGAAATGGTGCATGTAGTTGATGACTGAGCTGCTGCCTTCGCTGGATGACTTGCCTTCATTAATCAAGTAGTTGACTTGTGTTCCTTCACAGCAGACATCAAACAAGACACACTTTTGAGTTAAAAAGTAGATGGGACCTGGCTGCATAGGGTCAGAAGGATAGTGCACCTGCAAACAACTAACATTAAGAAATTCTAATGAATTGTCTCACCTCTGTCAGTCTGTCTTTACACAGCTCAGTGAAAGGCATTTGCCTGTGTCTGTCATGAAAATATTCAGTCAATAATATTTCTCAAATACTGGAGGCTGTGAGTTCAAATATACTTTTATTGCAATATAATAAAAGCTGAGCTGGTTCATGAAAACAACTAACTTTCCAGCCTTGCCACACACTCGTTATACAGGTTACATCCTTAAGTCACACACAGTAACTCCTCTTAATGACTCATCTCCTCTGGCATTTAGCCACCGTTGTCTTTTTGCCTTGGACTAATCAGAGTTTGGTTTCACATTAGGGCATGGAAACTTAAGAGCCATAGTAATGGTTAACAAATAAACAGTCATGTCCACTCCCCAGACAGGCGCACATCTAATGGTGTCTAATCAAATCAAAGTTTATTTGTCACGTGCGCCGAATACAACACATTACAGTGAAATGCTTACCTACAGGCTCTAACCAATGGTGCGGAAAAAATCTAATAAAAGGCGTGTGTAGGTAAGTAAAGAAATAAAACAACAGTAAAAAGACATTTGAAAAAAAGAGTAGCAAGGCTATATACAGTAAGGCTTATTGAGGTAGTATGTACATTAATGTATAGTTAAAGTGACTATGCATATAAGATAAACAGAGTAGCAGCAGTGTAAAAGAGTAACCATTTGATTACCTGTTCAGGAGTCTTATGGCTCGGGGGTAAAAACTGTTGAGAAGCCTTTTTGTCCAAGACTTGGCACTCCGGTACCGCTTGCCATGCGGTAGTAGAGAGAACAGTTTATGGCTGGGGTCTTTGACAATTTTCAGTGCCTTCCTCTGACACCGCCTGGTGTAGTGGTCCTGGATGACAGGCAGCTTTGCCCCAGTGATGTACTGGGCCGTACGCACTACCATCTGAAGTGCCTTGCGGTCGCAGGCCGAGCAATTGCCATACCAGGCAGTGATGCAGACCCGCAGAAATGAGCACACATGTTCTGGAAAAATCCCATTTCTTCCCATATGTAGTTTGTATATATCCCATCTATGTCCTTAATCAGTATAAAGGATGGCATGTTGCTGACTTGTTGAGCGAAGTCAAAGCTGTAATGTATCCTGATGTCTCTGGAGGCCCTACTGAACCAGCAAGGAAAGACAACTACAGGTCTTGACAGGTGGTCTTGCAGTCAGCAACCATCTCCTGGTAGATAGACCGCTCACTCTGAACAAGCAGGTGATGCTGCTCTTGCTTCCTCAGCTTGGTGGAATCGATGACAGCACATCAAAATGTTATTACGCTTCACGTAAGTGTTGTCATCGATTCCTTGTAGAGACGCCACACCGCTGCTGTTGTCACGTGATGGCAGCAGTTTCCACCAAAGTGTTTGTGTCCTGGTAATACTATTGCATTATCCTCTGCGTAGTTGTTGTTGAAGTTTAAAACTCACTGCAAGTCCTCATGCTTCAGGTGTAACCTGTGCTTGCTTGGGCCAGCTCTCTTTGGTCTGATGCCTCCCATCAAATTCTCCTTGTATGACTGGTGGAGGAGAGTCTGTTGTTCTACTGATGCTGAAAGACAAATTCCAGATAGCCGTAATCACCATCAGACACAGCCTGGCTAACTTGATGGGTCATGTAATCATCTGGCGAAGTGGAGTCTTGTTTAGCTATGTAGCTAGCTAGCCAAACAATGAACCATAATCCCAATCCATAGAGCACTAGCAATACAAACCGGTTGTCATAGCTAGCTAAAGTTAACAAAATAGGTTTGATGTTAGCTAGCTAACATTAAGGCGTAAGTAACATCGTTGTGTGGTAGATGGGATACTCTGCCTGTTCCTTCCTAACCTACGTTTGCAGCTGCGGTTGCTAACTCAACGGCTAGGTGATATCACTTCTGTAGTGAATAAGAGTTCAAAGTTCATACCATTTGCAACCAAAGCTCACGCTGATGTTGGCTTCGTTCTGTAGTTATTAACTGAACCATTCTGACATAGGATGACACACTGACACACCCTCCTTATCCTCGGAACAGCTTGCTGGGGGGTGTCTTGCTAATTGCCTATAATTAAGAAGTTATATAAGTTATATTGTCGTCAAGGCTTTATATAGGAAGGGAGAGGAGGGTTAAAAAATATATAAAAAAATGTATAGCCCTTGTCCCTTCACAGGGGAGGGCCACTGATTGAGCAGCCCTATCTTATGAAAACACAAATGTCACATTTTAGAAGCTAAAATCACATTTCTTCCCATCACAAATCCTTTCATATTCAAACATGTGAATCCGATAACTCTGTGTAGACTTTCCACTGTAGCGTTTGTCATCTTATCATTGATGAGAATGTCTCCGATGACAACCGAACTGACATCATATTCATTAAGTACCACTGCATATGTTCAATTGTTCGGATTACCAGAATATACACTGCTCAAAAAAAATAAACGGAACACTTAAACAACACAATGTAACTAGTCGGTCACACTTCTGTGAAATCAAACTGTCCACTTAGGAAGCAACACTGATTGACAATACATTTCACATGCTGTTGTGCAAATGGAATAGACAACAGGTGGAAATTATAGGCAATTAGCAAGACACCCCCAATAAAGGAGTGGTTCTGCAGGTGGGGACCACAGACCACTTCTCAGTTCCTATGCTTCCTGGCTGATGTTTTGGTCACTTTTGAATGCTGGCGGTGCTTTCACTGTAGTGGTAGCATGAGACGGAGTCTACAACCCACACAAGTGGCTCAGGTAGTGCAGCTCATCCAGGATGGCACATCAATACGAGCTGTGGCAAGAAGGTTTGCTGTGTCTGTCAGCGTAGTGTCCAGAGCATACCAGGAGACAAGCCAGTACATCAGGAGACGTGGAGGAGGCCGTAGGAGGGCAACAACCCAGCAGCAGGACCGCTACCTCCGCCTTTGTGTAAGGAGGAGCAGGAGGAGCACTGCCAGAGCCCTGCAAAATGACCTCCAGCAGGCCACAAATGTGCATGTGTCTGCTCAAACGGTCAGAAACCGACTCCATGAGGGCCCGACGTCCACAGGTGGGGGTTGTGCTTACAGCCCAACACCGTGCAGGATGTTTGGCATTTGCCAGAGAACACAAAGATTGGCAAATTCGCCACTGGCGCCCTGTGCTCTTCACAGATGAAAGCAGGTTCACACTGAGCACGTGACAGAGTCTGGAGACGCCGTGGAGAACGTTCTGCTGCCTGCAACATCCTCCAGCATGACCGGTTTGGCGGTGGGTCAGTCATGGTGTGGGGTGGCATTTCTTTGGGGGGTCGCACAGCACTCCATGTGCTCGCCAGAGGTAACCTGACTGCCATTAGGTACCGAGATGAGATCCTCAGACCCCTTGTGAGACCATATGCTGGTGCGGTTGGCCCTGGGTTCCTCCTAATGCAAGACTATGCTAGACCTCATGTGGCTGGAGTGTGTCAAGAGGAAGGCATTGATGCTATGGACTGGCCCGTCCGTTCCCCAGACCTGAATCCAATTGAGCACATCTGAGACATCATGTCTCGCTCCATCCACCAACGCCACGTTGCACCACAGACTGTCCAGAAGTTGGAGGATGCTTTAGTCCAGGTCTGGCAGGAGATCCCTCAGGAGACCATCCGCCACCTCATCAGGAGCATGCCCAGGCGTTCTAGGGAGGTCATACGGGCACGTGGAGGCCACACACTGCTGAGCCTCATTTTGACTTGTTTTAAGGACATTACATCAAAGTTGGCTCGGCCTGTAGTGTGGTTTTCCACTTTAATTTTGAGTGTGACTCCAAATCCAGACCTCCATGGGTTGATAAATTTGATTTCCATTGATATTTTTTGTGTGATTTTGTTGTCAGCACATTCAACTATGTAAAGAAAAAAGTATTTAATAAGAATATTTAATTAATTCAAATCTAGGATGTGTTATTTTAGTGTTCCCTTTATTTTTTTGAGCAGTGTAGTTAATTTCCCCCCACCTACAGATGTTCCCAGAATCTCTGTTAAACAAGGGTTTTGTAAATGTAACCGCAGTAGGGTAGAGTGAGGAAAAAGGGGGGGAAGAGGTATTTATGACTGTCATAAACATACCCCCCCAGGCCAACGTCATGACAGTAGACTGCAACCCCTTTTCATTAATTCTTGTAACTACCCATCCCGGATCCGGGAGCGTTGTCATCAACTACAGTAATTAGCATAACGCAACGGACAAAAACCGGACAAAAAATATTTTCTAGAAAATATTAATATTCATGTTATATAGTGAAACACAGCTTAGCCTTTTGTTAATCACCCTGTCATCTCAGATTTTGAAATAATGCTTTACAGCCAAAGCAAGACAAGCATTTGTGTAAGTTTATCGATTGCCTAGCATAGCATTATGCCTAGCTAGCAGCAGGCAACCTGGTCACAAATCAGAAAAGCAATCAAATGAAATCGTTTACCTTTGCGCTTCGGATGTTTTCACTCACGAGACTCCCAGTTAGATAGCAAATGTTATTATTTTATTTTTTTTTAAAGAATTTTTGTAGCCGAAATAACTCCTTTAGTTCTTCACGTTTGGCTGAGAATTAGACCGGAAATTGCGGTCACGACAACGCAGAAAAATATTCCAAATTAGCTCCATAATATCGACAGAAACATGGCAAACGTTGTTTATAATCAATCCTCAAGGTGTTTTTTAAATATCTATTCGATAATATATCCACCGGGACAGCTGTTTTTCATTAAGACCGGGAGGAAAAATAGCTACCTCTATTACACCCTCAGCCGGACACTTAGCAATGTAGTCGCTTACGCTCATTCTTCAACATAAAGGCGTGAAACTACGTCAAAATGCTGTAGAAACCTTGGGGAATACGTAGAAAAAGGAATCTGGTTGATAGCCCATTCACTACTCAATAGGGACGCATCGGAACTCAGAGCTTTCAAAACATGAGTCACTTCCTGATTGGATTTTTCTCGGGCTTTCGCCTGCAATATCAGTTCTGTTAGACTCAGACAATATTTTTACAGTTTTGGAAACTTTAGAGTGTTTTCTATCCTAAGCTGTCAATTATATGCATATTCTAGCATCTTGTCCTGACAAAATATCCCATTTACTCTGGAACATTATTTTTCCAAAAATTAAAATAGTGCCCCCTAGATTCAACAGGTTTTAAACAAGACGTCCTGTGTCGTTTGCGTTCAGTTTGTGCAGCGTGCTTGACCCGTTGTCAAGTCACTCTGGTTGAGAGCAGTTCAACTTGGCTGACGTTATATCTTTAGAAAAAACATCAGTAGAAAGGATTATCTGCACAACAAGCAGCTCATTTTATAGACTGATGCTACACTGCAGACCAATTCGAAAGTACTCTCTCGGCATGTGCAGCCCATTCATTATGGGGTGGCAGGTAGCCTAGAGGTTAGAGCGTTGGACTTGTAACCGAAAGGTTGCTAGATAGAATCCCCGAGCTGACAAGGTAAAAATCTGTTGTTCTGCCCCTGAACAAGGCAGTTAACCCACTAGGCCGTTATTGTAAATAATAATTTGTTCTTAACTGACTTGCCTAGTTAAATAAAGAATCCCAAGAAGACTCGAGGCTGTAGTCTCTGCCAAAGGTGCTTCAACAAAGTACCGAGTAAAGGGTCTGAATAATTATGTAAATGTGTATTTCTGTTTTTTATTTGTAATACACGTTTTTGCTCTGTCATGGGGAAGTGTGTGTGTGTGTGTGTGTGTGGATTAATAGGAAAAACTATTTAATCAATTTTACAATAAAGCTGTGTGGAAAAGGTCAAGGGGTCTGAATACTTTCCGAATGCACTGTAGTAAAATACGGATCCCCAGAATGCACTGTAGTAAAATACAGATCCCCAGAATGCACTGTGGTAAAATACGGATCCCCAGAATGCACTCTAGCTGCAACTGTATTGTTGAATCAAAGAGCTAGCTGTTCTAAATCAAACAGAAATTATAAAATAACTAGGTAGATTATTTCATAATTGCATGTTTCAGGGCCCAGATCGTTGAACTTTGGATTCTGTTTTAGATGCAAATTATTCAACAATTTGAAAAATGTCCAACTATATTTCCTATTTTTCCTCCAGATTCCCAGCAGCTCACTCTCCCCATATCTGAAGAGGAGGTTCCCCCTGAGGAGCAGCACTGTGAGCAGGAGTGGAGCCCCAGTCTGATTCAGGAGGACCCAGTGCCCACACAGATTAGAGGAACAGGAGGAACTACAGACCAGTCATACCAAAGACTCCATATTCACTTCTCCCTTTGTGGAAAGTGACTGTGATCAGGAGAACCCATCTCAGCCCTCACATCTACACCAAACACAAACTGTGGAGGACAGAGAGGGAGATTCTCTACTCACCTACACAACTGATGAGATCAAACTAGAACCTGATGGAGAGAATTACAGAGTATCAGAACCAGCCAGTGACTCTCAGCCCCTCTCCGCAGTAACTCCAGACTGTTCAGCAGCTCAGAGTGAAAACATGGAAAGTGAGGATGAGGTGGAGAGTGGAGGACAGCTATTAGGGTCTAAGACACTCCAATCAAAGAGAAAACAGATTGAGAATGGAGAAAGCTCTCATACCAATACTGGAGGCAGGGCGGCCACTATGTTGCCCCATTTGACATCTTCTAGTCAAACGTATTCTGCTCCTAATTGCAAGCGTTCATTCCGTATGTGTGGGGAGTGTGAGCCATGCAGGAGGACTGAGGAATGTGCTCAGTGTGATTTCTGTAAAGACATGAAGAGGATCCAATAAGATCAGACAGAAGTGCAGACTCAGGCAGTGTGGGGTCCACGCTCCGGGTGAGTCCATTCCACGCTCCGGGTGAGTCCATTCCACGCTCCGGGTGAGTCCATTCCACCCGCTCGGGGTGAGTCCATTCCACCCGCTCCGGGTGAGTCCATTCCACCCGCTCCGGGTGAGTCCATTCCACCCGCTCCGGGTGAGTCCATTTACATTTTGCAGACGCTCTTATCCAGAGTGGCTTACAGGGCAATTAGGGTGAAATGCATTGCTCAAGGGCACATCGACAGATTGTTCACCTAGTCGGCTCTGGGATTCAAACTAGCCACCTTTCGGTTACTGGCCCAATGCTCTGAACCGCTTGGCTACCTGAGTCCATAGAGAAAAGGTGCATTTGGACCATAGTTAGTTTTAGCATGGGCAGCACCTAAGCAACCACCAAACCTCACCAAAAGGAGGGGGTGCCTTTATTCATTTACAATATTGAAGCATCTGACAGTATTGTAGTGACCTCGTCAAGAGGTTTGGAGCTCTTTACGTAATTGCTAAGATGTTGGGTTGACAGTCGCTGGATCCAGGTTCGAGTCTTGGATGTGGCTTCCCCCTGAATTCACTTGATGCATCATGTTCTCTCTCTGTCTCTGTGTGTGTAGAAATGCTGCGTGTGAAGGATGAGGAGGTTGACCTGTCTGGCTTGGGGAGCAGGGGGGCCTGAGGAGAAGAGGACATCGGTCTGATGACTACAGTGAGAATGAGATGGAATGTGATGAAGCTGCACGCCCGTCACTAGAAAAATGCACTGAACCAACATGCATGGTTGTTGATGACACTCAGTTGTTTAGATGAACAGAATGAAATAGTCTCTATAATGCACAGCGCTTTAACTCAGACAGCTGTTTGTAGCTGCTGGGAAAGTGTTTTAAAGCCTAAACTTAACTCAGGATGGAACTTTCCAGTGCTACTGTTTTTGTCATGTAATATTTTTATTAAAACAAAATCAGACAACCACATAGTAGAATAGTAGATCTATTTATCTAGTCTGCTTGTTGTGTGTTCTATGTGAGATAAATATTCCTCTCGAGGTGCATTCAAGTTGTGGGAGCCATAGGAGAGAAACCTGTTCTCTGACAAGCAGTCAATGCACAGCAATTCTTAATGTTATCTCGCAAAAACACGTTTGAAAGCAGTTTTGGATTGTCAGCGTACACGTCTGGCCACTCTACCATAAAGACCTGATTGGTGGAGTGCTGCAGAGATGGTTGTCCTTCTGGAAGGTTCTCCGCGTTCAGAGTGACCGTTGGGTTCTTGGTCACCTCCCTGGCCAAGGCCCTTGTCACCCGATTGCTCAGTTTCGCCGGCTAGTTCCATTTAAGAATGATGGAGGTCAAGGCGTTCTTGGGGACCTTCAATGCTGCAGAAATGTTTTGGTACCCTTCCCTAGATCTGCGCCTCGACACAATCCTGTCTGACGTCTGCGGACAATTCCTTTGATCTCATGGCCTGGTTTTGACAAGCACTGACGTGCACTGACAGCTGTGGGACCTTAGATAGACAGGTGTGTGCCTTTCCAAATCATGTCCAGTCAAATGATTTTACCACAGGTGGACTCCAATCAAGTTGTAGAAACATCTCAAGGATGATCAATGGAAACAGGATGCAGGAGCTCTATTTTGGGTCTGAGTAGTTATTTTTTTTTAAATTTGCCAAAATGTATAAGCCTGTTTTTGCTTTGTCATTATGGGGTTTTGTGTGTAGATTGAGGATTTTTGTGTTGGTTTAATCCATTTTAGAATAAGGCTGTAATGTAACAATGTGGGGAAGGGGTCTGAGTACTTTCCAAATGCACTGTATTTTCTATACAACACATTTATTTACAAGCTTATTATGTTTTCTACAATTGACCTGCTGTCACATTTTCATCACATCTTCTATAACCCTACTCTGGATATGTGAGTGCATTTCTGTTTAGGACTACATGTTCTGTTTATTTGCTAAATAGATTTCTCAGTGAGAATAACCTGTATAAGTCAAGGTTGAATGGAAAAAATATCAACCATTGTTTTGTTTTTTTCTCATTCATTGTAGATTGAGACAAAGGACATTTCAGCCAGTCATGTCTCTCAACCAAATGATCTTTGCTTACGCTTGTTTCATCTTGGGAAGATGTTGGTTAGGTTACAGATTGCTTATTGCAGCTTCAAAACATGAACCTTTATTTTCCAGGTTATGTTTAAAAAAACAAAATGATAACCTATTCAAGTTTGACTCCTACGTGAATGTGTTGTGGTCACTTTTGTTCTGTAATTTTGGTACATAAATTACAGCTGTTGCCGTTTTACATGTCAGAGCAGTTTACCGATCTACATGTACACAGCTAGTCTGTAGATAGCACACCCAACTACCTCATCCCCATATTATTACTTACCCTCTTGCTCTTTTGCGCATCATCTGCACATCTATCACTCCAGTATTAATGCTAGATTGTAAATACTTCGCCTCTATGGCCTATTTATTACCTACCTCCCTACTCTTCTACATTTACACACACTGTACATATAGAACAATATTTTCTATTGTGTATGTTCATTTGTGTAACTCTGTTTCTGACGCACTGCTTTGCTTTATCTTGGCCAGGTCGCCGTTGTAAATGACAACTTGTTCTCAACTGGCCTACCTGGTTAATTAAATAAAGGTGAAATACATTTTGTTAAACAAAACAAAAGTTTTAATATCGCTATTCATCACTATTTGAAGATTAAATATTTGGTGTTCGAGGTTGGACACAACGTTTACTATTTAGAAAAAGTAACAGCTTTGAGTTTAGACTTTTACAATGCTTCATCTTGGCCAGGTCGCAATTGTAAATAACTTGTTCTCAACTTGCCTACCTGATTAAATAAATAAAAATGATTCTCAGTAGGGAATACTTCAGTTTGGCCGCACGGTGGCGCCAATGGACAAACATTCGGCAGATTTAAAACTGGCGAAGCGGATGCTGTCACTCAGGCGAAAGGAAACGTCTCTTCAGCGTGGCTTTTTCAAATGAGCATCACCGCAGAAACATTAAGACTGCCGGTTTTCCGATTTTGCCTTTAAAATACAAGTCTGCGTTAAAACGCTATGCGTAGGATACGAAATCAATCTTTCTTTGCGGCTTTGCATTGTCAGTGGATAATGTTAAAATGTCACAAAAGTATAACTACATCAGCTAACAATTTAAACTAAAGAGAATGACTATTTTATGAAAGATAAGTGAGAAATTGCTATATTTCTAATATTTCATTGTGTATGTATATGAGTGGTGCAATGCTTAAAATTGTTTCTTGGTTCTTAAAGATCCTATCACGGTTTAAATGTATTTCCTGTTTGCTTGAGATTTAGCCACGTATATTATCCTAGTAACACCCTCTAGTGGTTTATAGTCTCATGTATACTGAACAAAACTATAAATGCAACATGCAACAATTTTCAAAGATTTTACTGAGTTACAGTTCATATAAGGTAATCAGTCAATTTAAATAAATTCATTAGGCCCTAATCTATGAATTTCACATGCCTGGGAATACAACCGATATGCATCTGTTGGTCACAGATACCTAAAAAAAAAAAAAAGCAGGGGCTCGGATCATAAAACCAGTCAGTAGTTGGTGTGACCACCATTTGCCCCATGCAGCGCGACACATCTCCTTCACATAGAGTTGATCAGGCTGTTGATTGTGGCCTGTGGAATGTTGTCTCACTCCTTCCTCTTCAATGGCTGTGAGAAGTTGCTGAATATTTGCTCTGTTCACAAAGTTGACATCAGCAAACCGCTCACCCACACGACGCCGTACACGTGGTCTGTGGGTGTGAGGCCGGTTGAACGTACTGCAATTTTTTTTTTTAAACTACGTTGGAGGCGGCTTATGGTAGAGAAATGAACATTAAATTCTCTGGCAACAACTCTGGTGGACATTCCTGCAGTCAGCATGCAGTCAGCATTCCTGCAGTCAGCATTGAGACATCTGTGGCATCTGTGACAAAATTGCAAATTTTTGAGTGGCCTTTATTGTCCCCAGCACAAAGTGGAGCTGTGTACTGATCATGCTGTTTAATCAGCTTTTTGATATGCCACACCTCAGGTGGATGGGTTATCTTGGCAAAGGAGAAATGCTTACTAACATGGATGTAAACAAATTTGTGCACAACATTTGAGAGAAATAAGCTTTTTCTGCATATGGAACATTATCCTAGTGTAACGGATGTGAAATGGCTAGCTAGTTAGCGGTGGTGCGCGCTAAATAGCGTTTCAATCGGTGACGTCACTTGCTCTGAGACCTTGAAGTTTTGGTTCCCCTTGCTCTGCAAGGACCGTGGCTTTTGTGGAGCGATGGGTAACGATGCTTCGAGGGTGACTGTTGATGTGTGCAGAGGGTCCCTGGTTTGCGCCCGTGTATGGACGAGGGGACGGTCCATAAAGTTGTATTGTTACACTAGTTCTGTCAAACCGTAACGCTATGTGCTGTGCACAGCATTTGTCTTACTATCTTTTGCTAATAAATACTAATTATTTGGTTATTCAGAGTTTGACTATTTACCCATGCAACAGAACTATGCAGTGTATATTGATTGGACTACAGAGGAAAAAGTTTACTACCTGTCTCAGCTAAAGTTAGGAGGAAAAGACTCAGCGTTAGGTTCAAACTCACCCTACTAAGTCATAGGAAGTGTTGCTGGACTTTTACTGCTGTATGGTTCAACTATACTACTGTGGCATCGGATGCACATATTTTCATTACAAAATACCTTATAACGTCAAAGCCAAATATCCTACAATCTTCCTTCTGGTGGACACTGGAGAAAATACAACCCATACTATGTGTTTATTCAAAACGTCAAGAGAGATGCAAGTACATTTGGTCCAAAGAAACATACTTTATTCATAACTGATATCAAAAGGAAGTTAATTAGTCAAAAATAATCAACATTTACACGAGTTTCAAATTAGTTTAAAGTTTTGTCACATGAACAAGTGAAGTGGAATGCTAGCTCTTTCCCAACAATGTAGTCTTCAATGTTAAATAGTATAACGTTGTTGTTTTAACACGAGAAATGAAGCTATTTGCAGGGTCTGTGCCAGTACCAAATGTACAGAGATACCAGAGGGGTAGAAATGTACATGTACAGTATGTGGGGAAGAAAACAGTGACTGGTAGCACCAGCAATTATAATAATGATCAACATAGCAGCAGCATAAGTGGTGGGTGAGTGTATGTGTGTCAGTGTAGGCCTGTGCAAGAGTGTGTGGGTAGAGACCCGTGAGTGGCATGTAGTCAGTGCAGATAGACCATGGGTGAGGGTGGGCGGGCTGCCATTAATTAGCTGTTCGGAAGTCTCACTTCTTGGAGTCTTTGGCTATTCAGAAGTCTTAGTGCTTGGTCATAGAAGCTGTCTCGGGGCTTGTTGGTCAGAGGGGCAATGCTTTTGCGACACAGCTCTGCCAGCTCAATGTAAGAATCCACCACTTATAGTATATAGGAGAGGTCGCAATTTACGAGACAAATTGGTCCATGCCAACTGCCAGCCACAAAATAAAATGGTAGATATTAAATGCTGAGGTTGCGCACAGTGAAACAACATGAAGTGTGAATATTTCTGCCACCCACATACAGGAAATGGGTTGGAAATCAATGACAATGTCAATGTCCTCATTGTGGTTTTACAGACGTGTTTAACACGTTTTATGTACTCACTTTATTAGAATACTTATGAAATTCACATTGTTATATTTGGTAACACTTGCTTCTTTTCCCCCGACTCCAACCGTGTGGGTGGAGTAATGTCTACATACAAGTGAACATGATAAACACTGACAAAAGCCCCGGACGAAGGCCTTGAGGCCGATACGTAAATCAAAAGAGCAGCGATACTAGCAGCAGTGTGCGGGTTTCTTGTTTGTTCTCATCAAGGCTTAGTTATAGTAAAACACGTCAATTTAGGTCTTTTTGCCATTTCCTTGCAGAAGTGATATTTTGGTAGACTATTTTAGTAGTAAATCTAGCTCTTTTTGCCCTAGTTTTTGAACAATCGTGATGTAGAGGCACGTCACCTCAAGGGAGGGGTTCGGTATGAAATACACTCCCTTCTAGATGTGCTGGGTGGTACCGCCTTCTGGTTTCATTTAGAAACAAGCACCTTATTTGGCAATGGAGTGTACCAATATATAGTGGAGTGTACCAATATATTTAGAATGACGCTTCCTTGACTAGATTACTGACGTTACACAAAATTCAAAAAGGCAGCACATTTCCGCATAATGTCCAAATTCAACGTTTCTTTATATAGTTCCCGGGACCAATCTGATAGTTAATTTGACCATTGGAAAAAGAGCTACTGCAATACAAATTGAATTGAGTCTCTAATCTTCGCTTTCAAGGTGATGAGTACACTTTTCTTCCGAACACAATACCACAATAAATGTGAGTCCATAATTAATCGGGTTTTTTTTGCACCGCAAGTGGCAATTGTGGCCTTACCACTGTCCAGAGCTGCATTTGTTCACGATGTACAACACTTTGTTATCAGTGAGCGCCACTGAACTTCTGGTGAATTTGCTTCAAGGGAGAAAGTGTTGATCTAGACCGGGTTCAGTATGACGCAACGTTTTGGAACGTTCAGATAGAAATACCGTATGTAGAACAAACCTCTCTGACATGTAGAATAAGGAATTACCCCACCCACAATTTCTCACCGGAAAGCGTTGTTTTTTATATATATTAGGTAAAGGCTGAAGTTGGGGTTGAAAGTAAACGTTTAAACGCGTTTTGCCAGAGAGGACGAAGCTAATATTTGCACGCTATTTATATAGGCTATCGCAATTGTATTTTTCGTCCATGTCAAATGTAACGTTATAGGCGGAACAGAATACCAACTTGTCGACTTTCATTCCGGTCAAAATGTCTAAACTACAGTTGCTGAACGTGTATGTTACTGAACGACTAACAGCGGCTGTTGCAGAGATATCCGTGGCGGTCGACAGAACAGTAGTAGAGTTGTATGAAGAAATCTCCCGTTCTAAGGAGGAGAATAACCGTCTGCGGAGGCTGTTGGATTTGGTTTTCAACCCGGAGATAAAGTTATACAGAGCAGGTTTGTATTGACCAGTTTTGTTTATTTAACCAGACAAGTCAGGTTAAAACATATTCTTGTTTACAATGACAGCCTACCAAACCCTGACGACGCTGGGCCAATGTTGCGCCGCCCAATCACGGCCGGTTGTGATACAGCCAGTTACTGTATTGGCTAGACAAGTATCTCCTTCACGGAGTTGAGTGCAGGCTAAAGTTTTTGAAATTAACCTCCGACTCTCCAGTCGCTCTACAGTCGATACTTAAAACATGTACATTATTAAACTAGGGAAGTATAAGCATTCAGGCTGCACAGACTGGATGGAGGCTAGTTTAGAGCGCTGGTTCAATTGTGATTGAGAGCATAAAAGGTTCAATGACTGAAAAATGGATGTCATTGTTGCAATACTTTGTGTGGGCAACATACTATCATCCTAAATTGACATGTTTAATTATTTTTCCATATCAAATTGTATATCGCGCTAATTTCCCTAATGTTGACAGTTTGTCTCTAACTCACCTTACAAACTTGCATTTTCACCCCATAAAATTCAGTGGAATTACACATCCCTTTTACTTCATATTGGTGGAGTTAGTATACAAGTTTAGTCATCATAATGACGGAAGATACATTTAGAAATCAACTGTACAATACTGTTACGCACGCCTCTATGAAGAGGGAACGCAACACCCCGCTACAACTAAACTCGCCGTGAAGTGAAAAAGGTATCGACTGTAGGTGCGAGTAAGAATGACGACAGAATGTGGTACCGTTTACAAGGACTTTATTCCTTTACACGGTAATATGGGGAAAAGGGGCTGGACGGAACCAAAACAAAGAAAGTAAATCTCAAAGCCCCCTGTCCTATCTTGCCTGCCCATTACTTACCTAACTTAGCACCACCTGGTGCCCTAACCAAAATACAGGGGGTGGTCCGCCCAGGTCTTACCTAGTGTGCCTAGACAGTGAATATACTACGGGTATATGTATGCCCGCGGGCCTCTTGCCTAAACACTCCCAAGGTGCCTTCCCCTTCTCCCCTGGGAACAAATGAAACAGAATATTAAACAATTTCACAAACAAACTAAGAAACAAAGTACATCAAAAAAGCTCTATGAGCAACAAACTCACAAAACATACCAACTTCCCAGCAAATCAACCTCCAGCAAAATTCTCTCTATCACAATCAATCACTCTGCAATGACCTCAGCAAAATCTCTCTCAGCAATCCCTACCTCCAAATCTCTCTCCTGAACAGAACACTGGCTTTTATATAGCTTCAGAATGAATGTGTAATTGGAGACAGCTGTGTCTTGACGAGGGGGCGGGGTCAGCTCTCCAATTAGCCCTGGAGTCAACCAATCAGCTGCTTGAGGGATTTCAGGAAGCCATTTCCTGAAATAAAACACATGCAAATACACAAACTACAACACATAAACTGGGGAACGTAACAAATACCAAAGATAGATTGCTAAATGTTTGTGCAGGACGTAGACCCTGGAGTTGTACCGTCTAAATCGCTGTGAAATATACACACAATTATGTGGATAAGCTATTTCAGTAATCCCGTCGCTGACAGGTGTATAAAATCAAGTAGACAGCCACATAGACAAACATTGGCCGTAGCTTTTTTTTTGTTTGTTACCCCTTTTTTCTCCCCAATTTCGTGGTATCCAATTGTTGTAGTAGCTACTATCTTGTCTCATTGCTACAACTCCCGTACGGGCTCGGGAGAGACAAAGGCTGAATGTCATGCGTCCTCCGATACACAGCCGTACTGCTTCTTAACACAGTGCGCATCCAACCCAGCCGCACCAATGTGTCGGAGGCTACACCGTGCCCCTGGCAACCTTGGCTAGCGCACACTGCGCCCGGCCCACCACAGGAGTCACTGGTGCGCGATGAGACAAGGATATCCCTACCGGCCAAACCCTCCCTAACCCGGACCTAGGCCAATTGTGCGTCGCCCCACGGACCTCCCAGTCGCGGCGGGTTACGACAGAGCCTGGGCACGAACCCAGGGACTCTGATGGCACAACTGGCCCTGCAGTACAGCGCCCTTATCCACTGCGCCACCCGGGAGGCCTTAGAGCTCAGTAACTTTTAACGTGGCACTGTCATATAATGCAATCTTTCCAACAGTTTGTCAAATTTTGGCCCTTCTAGATCTGCTCCGGGCGTCTGTAAGTGTTGTTATTGTGAAGTGGAAGCGTCTAGGATCAACAACGGCGGTCAGCACAATAACTGTTAGTCGGGAGCTTAATGAAATAGGTTTTTGGCCGAGCAGCCGCACACAAGCCGAAGATCACCAACCGCAATGCCATAGTGTTCTCAGCCTGTGGGCATCATGTGTGTAGTGATCCAATATCCATAGCCATTAAACAGTTATCACTGACCCTCGCTCAGCCTTACTCACCTAGAGCCCAGCGCCGAGCCTTCTTACTAGCAAAGTCACTTTCTTGAGAGGTCTCATCATGGAATCTCTTCCTTTTCCTCTGGTGGCTGTATTCCTTGCTGAATTGAGGTGCAGCATCCATTTATGTTGCAATCAGTGTTGCCTCAGACAGGAGAGACTCCCATTCATCTCTTCCTTTAAGGCTCTGATATTGGCTGCCTTCTGTGTCAAGTGAGATTTTTCCTGACTGGAGAATTACATTCCTGTCCTCAATGCATTGCAGTATCTGCAATTATGCCAAATGACATGTCATTCAACACAATGCTGCTCACCTCCTTCAGTTGGGAGTAGGGCTGGTTCATGGGGATGGGGAGACGGGGCTGGTTGATGGGGAGACGGGGCTGGTTGATGGGGAGACGGGGCTGGTTGATGGGGAGATAGGGCTGCTGAGCCTGAAGCTGCATCTGTTGGGCCTGGCACCAGGCAGGGGATAGCTTGCTAAAAGTTTGCCTGCATTGATTAAATGTCAGCTACAAGAGGAGCGAAATGTAAACACTCAGAACTTTCTGTGAAGATATTAACTAACTAATGTTAGGGGAGCAAAAGTAGCCTATTTCACTATGGACTAAGCTAAACAGGTTCATTTCCACCACTCACGGACTACACCCACCTTCCTTTGTGAAAAGTTGGTTGACACACTTTTACCCATTCTTTTCTCTCCTCTTTCTTTTCTCTCCTCTTTCTTTTCTCTCCTCTTTCTTTTCTCTCCTCTTTCTCTTCTCTCCTCTTTCTTTTCTCTCCTCTTTCTTTTCTCTCCTCTTTCTCTTCTCTCCTCTTTCTCTTCTCTCCTCTTTCTTTTCGTTTTTGGAAGCCAGATTTTTCTTTAGGAAGCTGAGACAGTAATGCTCCACCGGCACTCCTCACTCCTCACTCGTCGCAATTCACTGCTGGCAAGTGCAGTTCGCGCCTGGTTTGGGGGCATTAGCTGAATTTAAAAACATCAGAAAGATAGCAAGTTAATGTTGGAAATGTAACAGTATAACTTCCGTCCTTCTCCTCGAACGAGGGACTCTCTGCATACAGACAACAGTCATCCTCGAAACATCGTTACTCATCGCTCCATTAAAACCGCAGCCCTTGCAGAGCAAGGGGAACAACTACTTCAAGGTCTCAGAGCTAGTGACGTCACCAATTGAAACACTATTAGCGTGCACTACCGCTAACTAGCTAGCCATTTCACTTCGGTTTCACAAAGAGAATTGTTCATGACTGCAATTGTATTGTTGAATCATTTAGCTAGCGGTTCAATCGGTGACGTCACTCTCTCTGAAACCTTGAAGTAGTTCTTCCCCTTGCCCTGCAAAGGCTGCGGTTTTAATGGAGCGATGGGTAACGATGCTTCAAGGGTGGCTGTTGTCTGTATGCAGAGAGTCCCTGGTTCGAGCCCAGATAGGGGCGGGGGACAGAAGCTATACCGTTACACGGTTCTAAATCCAGTAAAACAGAAATTATAAATTAGCAAGCTAACTTTAGCTTTTTCTACATATTTCAATTACATGTTTCAGGGACCAGAGGAAAGAACTTCGCATTCAGCTTTAGATTGAAATCCTCTATTGAATTATTAACAACTTTATATGTCCTATTGTTTCTCTATCAGATCCCCAGCAGCTCACTTTCCTCAAATCTGAAGAGGATGTTCCCACTGAGCAGCAGGACTGTGAGCAGGAGTGGCGAGTCAGGCTGATTCATGAGGGCCCAGAGCCCAGACTGATTAAAGAGGAACTGCTTACCAGTCAGGAGGAAGATGAGCTTCTAGAGCTCTTGGATACCAACGACTCCATATTCACTTCTTCCTGTGTGGAAAGTGACTGTGATCAGGAGAACCCATCTCAGCCCTCACATCTTCACCAAACCCAAACTGTGGAGGACAGAGAGAGGGACTCTCTACTCACCAACACATCTATAGAGATCAAACTAGAACCTGATGTAGAGGACTACAGAGTATCAGAACCAGCCAGTGACTCTCAGCCCCTCTCCGCAGTAACTCTAGACTGTTCTGCAGCTCAGAGTGAAAACAGGAAAAGTGATGAGGTGGAGAGTAGAGGACAACAATCAGGATTTAAGACACTCAAGTCAAAGAGAAAACAGACAAAGAAAGGAGAAAGGTTCCATACCAGAACTGGAGGCAGGAGGGGTAAATCCAAGGTGTGTAGGAAGACTTTTGTGTCAAATGTTTTCTTTTATTTAATATGTATGGAAAGTGCACACAAAGATGATATAATGCCAGCGTGGAAAATACTTCAGAATGTACAGGGTTTCCCCTATATTCACTTAGCAGAGTTAGTTCTGTGGTATATATTAGTTCTGTGGTATATATTAGTTCTGTGGTATATATTAGTTCTGTGGCATATCTTAGTTCTGCCGAGACGCTCTTTTAAGTTACTATGTATATTTGCTGAATTTAGTTTTTTGGGGGGTAAATGCAGATGCCAACCCCACGCTTCAGCCTATTTATTAAAAGCAGCTATGCTGCATCTGTTGGTCTACATGTTATAAGTCTTTGACAGGGAAAACATTTTAATATGGTGTTCACAATTTAATCTGAATTCATTTTGAAGTAGAATGTCCTTTTTTTAAGAGTCACCAGAAGTGACCCAGGGGGAGATCCTGGATTTAAAAGGGGTTTAGGTGGTGGGTGGGTCAATGGACGGGTCGACACGGCTGAATTCTTTCTGGGCTCTGGGCAAGAACACTTTTGAGATCTTGACGTCTGAGGGAATTTGTGTTTTTAAAGCAAATTTCCTGCAATCCTATACGTTCTGACATGAAGCTGAGAGAAAATGCTGCAGTTTTAAAGCAAATGTCCTGTAATTCTATGCATTTTGCCATGGATAAGTTTACAGTGTTTCTCCATCACTTATTTATATATAGATATAGATAGATAGATATAATGACCTGCCCAAGCCTTTTATATACAGAGAACACCCTGTAGTGTGATTCCCGTGTGATTCCCATGTGTGCAGAAGCGTTCATTCCGTATGTGTGGGGAGTGTGAGCCATGCAGGAGGACTGAGGAATGTGCTCAGTGTGATTTCTGTAAAGACATGAAGAAGTTTGGAGGATCCAATAAGATCAGACAGAAGTGCAGACTCAGGCAGTGTGACGTCCACGCTCCGGGTGAGTCCATTTCATGCTCCGGGTGAGTCCATTCCATGCTCCGGGTGAGTCCATTCCATGCTCCGGGTGAGTCCATTCCATGCTCCGGGTGAGTCCATTCCACCCGCTCGGGGTGAGTCCATTCCACCCACTCGGGGTGAGTCCATTCCATGCTCAGTTGACTCCATTTACATTTCACAGACGCTCTTATCCAGAGTGGCTTACAGGGCAATTAGGGTGAAATGTATTGCTCAAGGGCACATCGACAGATTGTTCACCTAGTCGGCTCTGGGATTCAAACTAGCCACCTTTTGGTTACTGGCCCAATGCTCTGAACCGCTTGGCTACCTGAGTCCATAGAGAAAGGGTGCATTTGGACCATAGTTAGTTTTAGCATGGGCAGCACCTAAGCAACCACCAAACCTCACCAAAAGGAGGGGGTGCCTTTATTCATTTACAATATTGAAGCATCTGACCTTAACCCAACACCTAGTGACCTCATCAAGAGGTTTGGATCTGTTTTATTTCTGCATAGTCACTTCACCCCCACCTACAGGTACAAATGACCTCAACTAACCTGTACCCCCGCACACTGACTCGGTAAAGGTACCTCCTGTATATAGCCTCGTTATTGTTATGTTGTTACTTTTTTTTTCTCAAGTTTATTTGGTAAATATTTCCTTAATTCTTCTTGAACTGCACTGTTGGTTAAGGGATTGTAAGTAAGCATTTCACAGTAAAGTCTACACTGTTGGTTAAGGGATTGTAAGTAAGCATTTCACGGTAAGGTCTACACTGTTGGTTAAGGGCTTGTAAGTAAGCATTTCATGGTAAGGTCTACACTGTTGGTTAAGGGCTTGTAAGTAAGCATTTCACGGTAAAGTCTACACTGTTGGTTAAGGGCTTGTAAGTAAGCATTTCACGGTAAGGTCTACACTGTTGGTTAAGGGCTTGTAAGTAAGCATTTCACGGTAAGGTCTACACCTGTTGTATTCTGCGCGTGTGACAAATAGTTTGATTTGATCACTTTACGTAACAGCTAAGATGTTGGGTTGACAGTCGCTGGACCCTGGTTTGAGTCTGACGTGGCTTCAGTATATTTGATGCATGATGTTCTCTCTCTGTCTCTGTGTGTGTAGAAATGCTGCGTGTGAAGGTTGAGGAGAGCAGGCGGATCCTGAGGAGAGGAGGACATTCTTCTGACTACAGTGAGAATGAGATGGAATGTGATGAAGCTGCACGCCCGTCACTATAAAAATGCACTGAACCAACATGCATGGTTGTTGATGACACTGATGTTTAGATGAACAGAATGAAATAGTCTCTATAATGCACAGCGCTTTAACTCAGACAGCTGTTTGTAGCTGCTGGGAAAGTGTTTTAAAGCCTAAACTTAACTCAGGATGGAACTTTCCAGTGCTACTGTTTTTGTCATGTCATATTTTTATTAAAACAAAATCAGACAACCACATAGTAGAATAGTAGATCTATTTATCTAGTCTGCTTGTTGTGTGTTCTATGTGAGATAAATATTCCTCTCGAGGTGCATTCAAGTTGTGAGAGCCATAGGAGGGAAACCGGTTCTCTGACAAGCAGTCAATGCACAGCAATTCTTAATGTTATCTCGCAAAAACACTTTGAAAGCAGTTTTGTCCCTTAAAAAAAATGAGGGGGAACCCAGTTTTACATTGCTACCACGTTTATTTCTCTACTCCTTCAATCGCGTGTGGCATCGTTAAACAAATGCAGAGTTTCAAGCTTTAGGTGCAACAGAGCTCTTAAAGGGGGAAGAAAGGAAGTTAAATAATTCTTTAAATAGAAACCTTTTTTGTGTGAATAATTATTTATATATTTATAATAACAATCGGGATGTTTGGTTCAATGGGGGTAAATGTAGATTATAAAACCTTTCATCAGTTGGCTATAGGCGATGATGCTTATTGCTAATGGCTCATCTGATAATATAGACGGACCATGCCTAGGCTTTATGCATAGTCCAATATCTGAAAATAATTTAAACATTGTTTTTACCAATATGTTTTTGGGCCCATTTCTGGAGGTGGAAATTATATTTCAGGTGGTGACATTTTGTCTTTGATTTTAGAGTAGAATGACTCAGCTTCTCAGTCCTTCAACATACAAATTATCCCGGGGGAGGACCCCGGACCCCCTAAGCAAGGACACTGGAGTTGGTCAAACTCATAGTTTAATACATGTACCAAATGATCCCTTTTCCCCTAAACGCATGATGGTCATGACTTTCTTAGACAAAAGGGGAGATTATCTTGGGATTTTTTTTTATCTTTGGGATTCTCTTTTTGTTTTAACCACTGAAATTGTAAAGGTTTGTGTAATTAACTTCCTGTCTCTCGTGTTGGGCGAGGATTCTGGCGCTTCCTGGTCTGGAAGTCAGCGGTCAAACAGATTGTTTGGAGATGTGCGACACTGGGGAATTATCCCAGGGGAGGATAGTTTGTATGGTTTCATTTCATGTCCTTTGGACAAGGGTTCACACTGCTTATTGAAATGTGTACTTTTTATGGGAATTCGGATGGTATTGCCTGAATGTCTTACCTGTGATTTATTGCCTTATTGAAGCCATGTAACAATTGATTGGTTGATCAGTTTCCTGTAAGGCTATACGAAGCTCTCATTTGACAGTGAGGAGAAAGGGTTATGCCAGGAAAGAGAATACTTTGAGGCGTGTGTGTGTAATTTGAATATATTTTTCAACGGTGTACATGTATCTTGTGAATCCTGGAACTCTGGCACTTGTTAAAAAAAATGCGCCTGCATTTAGTGAGCACTCATCCTCATCACTGATCCTAACCCTTTTCTGTGAGTCTTCACAAGGTTTTCACACACTGTTGCTGGTATTTTGGCCCATTCCTCCATGCAGATCTCTAGAGCAGTGATGTTTTGGGGCTGTTGCTGGGAAACATGGACTTTCAACTCCCTCCAAAGATTTTCTATGGGGTTGAGATCTGGAGACTGCAGGACCTTGAAATGCTTCTTACGAAGCCACTCCTTCGTTGCCCGGGTGGTGTGTTTGGGGATCATTGTCATGCTGAAAGACCCAGCCACGTTTCATCTTCAATGCCCTTGCTGATGGAAGGAGGTTTTCACTCAAAATCTCACGATACATGGCCCCATTCATTCTTTCCTTTACACGGATCAGTCGTCCTGGTCCCTTTGCAGAAAAACAGCCCCAAAGCATGATGTTTCCACCCCCATGCTTCACAGTAGGTATGGTGTTCTTTGGATGCAACTCAGCATTCTTTGTCCTCCAAACACGACGAGTTGAGTTTTTACCAAAAAGTTTTATTTTGGTTTCATCTGACCATATGACATTCTCCCAATCTTCTTCTGGATCATCCAAATACTCTCTAGCAAACTTCAGACGGGCCTGGACATGTACTGGCTTAAGCAGGGGGACATGTCTGGCACTGCAGGATTTGAGTCCCTGGCGGCGTAGTGTGTTACTGATGGTAGGCTTTGTTACTTTGGTCCCAGCTCTCTGCAGGTCATTCACTAGGTCCCCCCGTGTGGTTCTGGGATTTTTGCTCACCGTTCCTTGTGATCATTTTGACCCCACGGGGTGAGATTTCGAATGGAGCCCCAGATCGAGGGAGATTATCAGTGGTCTTGTATGTCTTCCATTTCCTAATAATTGCTCCCACAGTTGATTTCTTCAAACCAAGCTGCTTACCTATTGCAGATTCAGTCTTCCCAGCCTGGTGCAGGTCTACAATTTTGTTTCTGGTGTCCTTTGACAGCTCTTTGGTCTTGGCCATAGTGGAGTTTGGAGTGTGACTGTTTGAGGTTGTGGACAGGTGTCTTTTATACTGATAAGTTCAAACAGGTGCAATTAATACAGGTAACGAGTGGAGGACAGAGGAGCCTCTTAAAGAAGTTGTTACAGGTCTGTGAGAGCCAGAAATCTTGCTTGTTTGTAGGTGACCAAATACTTATTTTCCACCATAATTTGCAAATAAATTCATTTAAAATCCTACAATGTAATTTTCTGGATTTTTTTTCTCATTTTGTCTGTCATAGTTGAAGTGTACCTATGATGAAAATTACAGGCCTCATCTTTTTAAGTGGGAGAACTTGCACAATTGGTGGCTGACTAAATACTTTTTGCCCCACTGTATTACTGCCATTTGATTTAACGATCTCCTGTGGTATCTATTTGCAGCCGTGGCACAGTGATCAAGGGTTCATTTGACCCTGTGCAGCATAAAACAGCCATCAAGGTCAAACATCAAGAGCTGAGAAAGTGGCGGGACAAGGAGAAAGTACAACCTTCTCCATAACATCAAGGTCGGCATTGTTGGTGGTGCAAAATCGCGGTTAATGCCGCAATCTTCTATTGCTATATATTTATTTGGAATTTTAAAATGAATGATGTACCTATAGACTGTTGTAGAACATAGTTTAGAAATGCTTCAGTCATGAACTGAAACTAATGTGGATGGTCATCCCACAAGCAGCAACACATTACACCATATGTAAATTACATGAGGTAGGTTTCCATGGCGACATATTTCCATGCAAATATTCTAGTTTGCATAAAGAACATGTGCGGTTACCCACCCGTGGCGTGGTTCCACCAAACAAGACTTAAAACAAGACTTAAAAGTAGTGCACATACTTTAACTTAAAGATGCCCTCCTGGATCTTAAGCATAACATATTGCACAATTGGATTTGTAACATATCACACGAAATGGATGAAATAGTACACAATTGGATGATGTAGTACACAAAAAATGGGTACCAGCTTCAAAACTATTGGCTGAAATTAGTGCATTCATTCACTTTTACCAAATTTTGTTACAGCCTTATTCTAAAAATGGATTAGATGTGTGTAGATTGAGGAAAATACAATAACACATAATGACGAAGCAAAAACAGGATTGCAGAAATGTTTGCAAATGTATTCCAAATAAAAAAAACGGAAATATCCCATTTACGTAAGTATTCAGACCCTTTACTCAGTACTTTAAGCACCTTTGGCAGCGATTTTAGCCTCAAGTCTTCTTGGGTATGACCCTATAAGCTTGGCACACCTGTATTTGGGGAGTTTCTCCCATTCTTCTCTGCAGATCCTCTCAAGTTCTGTCATGTTGGATGGGGAGCGTTGCTGCACAGCTATTTTCAGGTCTCTCCAGAGATGTTCGATCGGGTTCAAGTCCGGGCTCTGGCTGGGCCAATCAAGGACATTGAGACTTGTCCCAAAGCCACTCCTGCGTTCTTGGCTGTGTGCGTAGGATCGTGGTCCTGTTGGAGGGTGAACCTTCTATCCAGTCTGAGGTCCTGAGCCCTCTGGAGCAGGTTGTCGTCAAGGTTCTCTGTACATCTTCCCCTCAATCCTGATAGGTCTCCCAGTCCCTGCCGCTGTAAAACATCCCCACAGTATGATGCTGCCACCACGCTAAACCGTAGGGATGTTGCCAGGTTTCCTCAAGATGTGATGCTTGGCATTTGGGTCAGAGAGTTCAATCTTGGTTTCATCAGACCAGGGAGTCTTGTTTCTCAGGCCTAAAATCATGACATCATTCAACATAACAATGCAGGTCCAAATACACTAGCTCACTTGAATAAGTAAACATACACTACATTAACAAAAGTATGTGGACACCTGATCACCTCATTCCAAAATCATGGGTATTAATATGGAGTTAGTTCCCCCCTTTGTTGCTGTAACAGCCTCCACTCTGAGGTTTCCTATTAGATGTTGGAACATTGCTGGGACTTGCTTCCATTCAGACACAAGAGCATTAGTGAGGTCGGGCACTGATTTTGGGAAATTAGGCCTGGCGTTCCAATTCATCCCAAAGGTGTTCATTAGGGGTGAGGTCAGCGCTCTGTCCAGGCCAGTAAAGTTCTTCCACAGCTATCTCGACAAACCACTTCTGTATGGACCACGCTTTACGCCCGGGGTCATTGTCATGCCGAAACAGGAAAGGGCCTTCTCCAAACTGTTGCCGAAGTTGGAAGCACAGAATCATCTAGAATGTCATTGTATGCTGTAGCATTAAGATTTCCCTTCACTGGTAGTGAGGCCTAGCCCGAACCATGAAACAGCCCCAGAACATTGTTCCTCCTCCAACCTTAGTTGGCACGATGCATTGGGGCACGCAGTGTTCTCCTGGCATTCCCCAAAGATTTTTTACACGCTATAGCACTCGGCGGTCCCGTTCTGTGTGCTTGTGTGGCCTACCACTCCGCGGCTGAGCCGTTGTTGCTCCTAGACGTTTCCACTTCACAATAACAGCACTTGCAGTTGACCGGGGCTGTTTCAGCAGGGCAGAAACAATATGAACGGACTTGTTGGAAAGGTGGAATCCTATGACAGTGCCCCATTGAAAGTCACCGAGGTCTTTATTAAGGCCATTCTACTGGCAATGTTTGTCTATGGAGATTGCATGGCTGTGTACCTGATTGTACACATCAGCAACAGGTGTTGCTGAAAAAGTCAAATCCACTCATTTGAAGGGGAGTCCCGTGTATTTATATTGTTTATTTGTTTAGCAGGCAGTTTTATTTTGATGAACACATTTGCTGTTTGTTAACTATTACACTACTTACTATAGGATGTTACATTTAGAAAATATATTTACAGCTTTGAAAAATGCCACAGTTCCCATCGTGTCTTGTGTAGTTAAAAAAATTCTAAATAGTTTTTATACCAAATTGAGTAAAACAAAAACAGATCTGTAAGGTGGAAGCAATATGGGTGAATGTGCTCCAACACGACCCTGATTAAGGTAGTAAAATGATCCACACATTCCAAGAGGTTGGCCTTATTTCTTTATTATTTCAACAGACATGGAGTCAGAGCCTTGCAGCATACCAGACAGAGCTTCAATAAAACAAAGGCAAGAGTACAAAACTAAAACTGCTCAGAAAATACTTACCTAGGCCATTCCTGGTTTGAGTGATAAAAATCAATCATTGCATGGGGGAGAGGAGCAGCATAACTAAGGGTGGAAGAAAAACAGGACCATTCCAATGGGGTAGTACTGAAACTCCTCAATTTATCCACAAGGTTTGGTCTTAACAAGCATAGTGCGTGACATCGAACAAGAGGACAAAGCCATCGAGAATATTTTTTGTTTTCTTACATTGACACATGACAAAATCCTTAAAAGTTGGCATTTGGGTGGGTGGGGGGGGGGGGGGGAGGAAGTGGTTATGATCTTTCTCTCTGAAATCTGATAATGAAACTATCTACTCAAATCCTGGCAGAGTTACCAAGAGCAGCTGCAAACTAAAGACAATGTTTTAACATGTTTAAGCTGATTCAATGTTTTTAGTTCAAGACGAGTGACTAGATCTTCAAACTGCGGTGCAACACAGTCCCTTTGTACTCTTATAACATCAACCTCTTATTACATATTCAATTATTACATGGAGGCTTGGGACTGGCTCTCAAACCTCAAGGCCCTAACGAGTCCCATATACACACACAGAAGGGAAGTGAAAAAGCCAAGGGGGGTCTCTTCTAGGCGCTGTATGGAGGGAGGGAGGGATGGAGAAGGGGTGTTCCTCCTCTCGTACCCAGTGTGGATGCTGTGGTTTGGGGGAAGAGTCTCAGGTGAAGGGCAGAGTGGTTCTGGCTCAGTCTGGCTCAGGGAAACCAACATGGATGGGATATGATGACGAGGGAGGTGAATGGCAGGGAGGGGGTAGAGGGAGACACACCTGCAGGCTCTACAACAGACAAGAGTCCAAGTCACAGGGGAGGGAGGCAGGGATGAAGGGGGCTAAAGGGGAGCATATAGGCTTTGGGCAGGAGGGTCAGAGTGGTGGGTTAGGGGCGATTGGGGGTCAGAGTTCAAGCCCAGATGCTTCTGCTGCTCTGGAGGGACTGGAGTTAAGAGGTCTGGGGGTTAGAGGTCAGGGTGGGGGCGACGTGCATCGATCGATGGGACGTCTGGTTCAGGGGGGGTCGTGTCCCATAAAGCACCATGTTCCTTTTTGTAGTGCACTACCTATGTCTCGGGCCTCGGTCATAGGCAGTGTACTATATAGAGAATAGGGTGCCATTTGGGACACACCCTGGGTCTGGGACTTCAGGCGCTCTCACTGCTCTCGACGGGCTGCAGTTTGACCAGGTGGTCTGGCTTGCTGCCGCTGGCATGACGCTCCCACATCTGCAGGTAGAGCTTCTCCAGATCCATAGTGTACTGCTTGGTGTTGAACAGAGGGCTGCAGATACGCTGCTTCCACACACGGGACCGGATCATCTTCAGACTGGGGGGAGAACCGGGTCAGTTACAGCAATGGTGAGAAGAGAGGGAGGCAGATTGAGTGTGAGAAGAGAGGGGAGGCAGATTGAGTGTGAGAAGAGAGGGAGGCAGATTGAGAGAGAGAGAAGAGAGGGGAGGCAGATTGAGTGAGAGAAGAGAGGGGGAGGCAGATTGAGTGAGAGAAGAGAGGGGAGGCAGATTGAGAGAGAGAAGAGAGGGGGAGGCAGATTGAGAGAGAGAAGAGAGGGGAGGCAGATTGAGAGTGAGAAGAGAGGGGGAGGCAGATTGAGAGTGAGAAGAGAGGGAGGCAGATTGAGAGAGAGAAGAGAGAGGGAGGCAGATTGAGAGAGAGAAGAGAGAGGGAGGCAGATTGAGAGAGAGAAGAGAGGGGGAGGCAGATTGAGTGAGAGAAGAGAGGGGAGGCAGATTGAGAGAGAGAAGAGAGGGGGAGGCAGATTGAGTGAGAGAAGAGAGGGGAGGCAGATTGAGAGAGAGAAGAGAGGGGGAGGCAGATTGAGAGAGAGAAGAGAGGGGGAGGCAGATTGAGTGAGAGAAGAGAGGGGAGGCAGATTGAGAGAGAGAAGAGAGGGGGAGGCAGATTGAGTGTGAGAAGAGAGGGGGAGGCAGATTGAGTGTGAGAAGAGAGGGGGAGGCAGATTGAGAGAGAGAAGAGAGGGAGGCAGATTGAGAGAGAGAAGAGAGGGGGAGGCAGATTGAGAGAGAGAGAATAGAGGGGGAGGCAGATTGAGAGAGAGAAGAGAGGGGGAGGCAGATTGAGAGAGAGAAGAGAGGGGGAGGCAGATTGAGAGAGAGAAGAGAGGGGAGGCAGATTGAGAGAGAGAAGAGAGGGGGAGGCAGATTGAGTGAGAGAAGAGAGGGGAGGCAGATTGAGAGAGAGAAGAGAGGGGGAGGCAGATTGAGAGAGAGAAGAGAGGGGAGGCAGATTGAGAGTGAGAGAATAGAGGGGGAGGCAGATTGAGAGAGAGAAGAGAGGGGGAGGCAGATTGAGTGAGAGAAGAGAGGGGAGGCAGATTGAGAGAGAGAAGAGAGGGGGAGGCAGATTGAGTGAGAGAAGAGAGGGGAGGCAGATTGAGAGAGAGAAGAGAGGGGGAGGCAGATTGAGTGAGAGAAGAGAGGGGAGGCAGATTGAGTGAGAGAAGAGAGGGGAGGCAGATTGAGTGAGAGAAGAGAGGGGAGGCAGATTGAGTGAGAGAAGAGAGGGGGAGGCAGATTGAGAGAGAGAAGAGAGAGGGAGGCAGATTGAGAGAGAGAAGAGAGGGGGAGGCAGATTGAGAGAGAGAAGAGAGGGGGAGGCAGATTGAGAGAGAGAAGAGAGGGGAGGCAGATTGAGAGAGAGAAGAGAGGGGGAGGCAGATTGAGTGAGAGAAGAGAGGGGAGGCAGATTGAGAGAGAGAAGAGAGGGGGAGGCAGATTGAGTGAGAGAAGAGAGGGGAGGCAGATTGAGTGAGAGAAGAGAGGGGAGGCAGATTGAGTGAGAGAAGAGAGGGGGAGGCAGATTGAGTGAGAGAAGAGAGGGGGAGGCAGATTGAGTGAGAGAAGAGAGGGGAGGCAGATTGAGTGAGAGAAGAGAGGGGAGGCAGATTGAGTGAGAGAAGAGAGGGGGAGGCAGATTGAGTGAGAGAAGAGAGGGGGAGGCAGATTGAGAGAGAGAAGAGAGAGGGAGGCAGATTGAGAGAGAGAAGAGAGGGGGAGGCAGATTGAGAGAGAGAAGAGAGGGGGAGGCAGATTGAGAGAGAGAAGAGAGGGGGAGGCAGATTGAGTGAGAGAAGAGAGGGGAGGCAGATTGAGAGAGAGAAGAGAGGGGGAGGCAGATTGAGTGTGAGAAGAGAGGGAGGCAGATTGAGAGAGAGAGAATAGAGGGGGAGGCAGATTGAGAGAGAGAAGAGAGAGGGAGGCAGATTGAGTGAGAGAAGAGAGGGGGAGGCAGATTGAGAGAGAGAAGAGAGAGGGAGGCAGATTGAGTGAGAGAAGAGAGGGGAGGCAGATTGAGAGAGAGAAGAGAGAGGGAGGCAGATTGAGAGAGAGAAGAGAGGGGGAGGCAGATTGAGAGAGAGAAGAGAGGGGGAGGCAGATTGAGTGAGAGAAGAGAGGGGAGGCAGATTGAGAGAGAGAAGAGAGGGGGAGGCAGATTGAGTGTGAGAAGAGAGGGAGGCAGATTGAGAGAGAGAGAATAGAGGGGGAGGCAGATTGAGAGAGAGAAGAGAGGGGGAGGCAGATTGAGAGAGAGAAGAGAGGGGGAGGCAGATTGAGAGAGAAGAGAGGGGGAGGCAGATTGAGAGAGAGAAGAGAGGGGAGGCAGATTGAGAGAGAGAAGAGAGGGGGAGGCAGATTGAGAGAGAGAAGAGAGGGGAGGCAGATTGAGAGAGAGAAGAGAGGGGAGGCAGATTGAGAGAGAGAAGAGAGGGGAGGCAGATTGAGTGAGAGAAGAGAGGGGGAGGCAGATTGAGAGAGAGAAGAGAGGGGAGGCAGATTGAGAGAGAGAAGAGAGGGGGAGGCAGATTGAGAGAGAGAAGAGAGGGGAGGCAGATTGAGAGAGAGAAGAGAGGGGGAGGCAGATTGAGAGTGAGAAGAGAGGGGGAGGCAGATTGAGAGTGAGAAGAGAGGGGGAGGCAGATTGAGAGTGAGAAGAGAGGGAGGCAGATTGAGAGAGAGAAGAGAGGGGGAGGCAGATTGAGTGAGAGAAGAGAGGGGGAGGCAGATTGAGAGAGAGAAGAGAGAGGGAGGCAGATTGAGAGAGAGAAGAGAGGGGGAGGCAGATTGAGAGAGAGGAGGAGGCAGATTGAGAGTGAGAAGAGAGGGGGAGGCAGATTGAGAGAGAGAAGAGAGGGGGAGGCAGATTGAGAGTGAGAAGAGAGGGGGAGGCAGATTGAGAGTGAGAAGAGAGGGGGAGGCAGATTGAGAGAGAGAGAAGAGAGGGGAGGCAGATTGAGAGAGAGAAGAGAGGGGAGGCAGATTGAGAGAGAGAAGAGAGGGGGAGGCAGATTGAGAGAGAGAAGAGAGGGGGAGGCAGATTGAGAGAGAGAAGAGAGGGGGAGGCAGATTGAGAGAGAGAAGAGAGGGGGAGGCAGATTGAGAGAGAGAAGAGAGGGGGAGGCAGATTGAGAGAGAGAAGAGAGGGGGAGGCAGATAGAGAGAGAGAAGAGAGGGGGAGGCAGATAGAGAGAGAGAAGAGAGGGGGAGGCAGATAGAGAGTGAGAAGAGAGGGGGAGGCAGATTGAGAGTGAGAAGAGAGGGAGGCAGATTGAGAGTGAGAAGAGAGGGAGGCAGATTGAGAGAGAGAAGAGAGGGAGGCAGATTGAGAGAGAGAAGAGAGGGAGGCAGATTGAGAGAGAGAAGAGAGGGAGGCAGATTGAGAGAGAGAAGAGAGGGAGGCAGATTGAGAGAGAGAAGAGAGGGAGGCAGATTGAGAGAGAGAAGAGAGGGAGGCAGATTGAGAGAGAGAAGAGAGGGAGGCAGATTGAGAGAGAGAAGAGAGGGGGAGGCAGATTGAGAGAGAGAAGAGAGGGGGAGGCAGATTGAGAGTGAGAAGAGAGGGGGAGGCAGATTGAGAGTGAGAAGAGAGGGAGGCAGATTGAGAGTGAGAAGAGAGGGAGGCAGATTGAGAGAGAGAAGAGAGGGAGGCAGATTGAGAGAGAGAAGAGAGGGGGAGGCAGATTGAGAGAGAGAAGAGAGGGGGAGGCAGATTGAGAGAGAGAAGAGAGGGAGGCAGATTGAGAGAGAGAAGAGAGGGGGAGGCAGATTGAGAGAGAGAAGAGAGGGGGAGGCAGATTGAGAGAGAGAAGAGAGGGGGAGGCAGATTGAGAGAGAGAAGAGAGGGGGAGGCAGATTGAGAGAGAGAAGAGAGGGAGGCAGATTGAGAGAGAGAAGAGAGGGAGGCAGATTGAGAGAGAGAAGAGAGGGAGGCAGATTGAGAGAGAGAAGAGAGGGAGGCAGATTGAGAGAGAGAAGAGAGGGAGGCAGATTGAGAGAGAGAAGAGAGGGAGGCAGATTGAGAGAGAGAAGAGAGGGAGGCAGATTGAGAGAGAGAAGAGAGGGAGGCAGATTGAGAGAGAGAAGAGAGGGAGGCAGATTGAGAGAGAGAAGAGAGGGAGGCAGATTGAGAGAGAGAAGAGAGGGGGGCAGATTGAGAGAGAGAAGAGAGGGGGAGGCAGATTGAGAGAGAGAAGAGAGGGAGGCAGATTGAGAGAGAGAAGAGAGGGAGGCAGATTGAGAGAGAGAAGAGAGGGAGGCAGATTGAGAGAGAGAAGAGAGGGAGGCAGATTGAGAGAGAGAAGAGAGGGAGGCAGATTGAGAGAGAGAAGAGAGGGAGGCAGATTGAGAGAGAGAAGAGAGGGAGGCAGATTGAGAGAGAGAAGAGAGGGGGAGGCAGATTGAGAGAGAGAAGAGAGGGGGAGGCAGATTGAGAGAGAGAAGAGAGGGGGAGGCAGATTGAGAGAGAGAAGAGAGGGGGAGGCAGATTGAGAGAGAGAAGAGAGGGAGGCAGATTGAGAGAGAGAAGAGAGGGAGGCAGATTGAGAGAGAGAAGAGAGGGAGGCAGATTGAGAGAGAGAAGAGAGGGGGAGGCAGATTGAGAGAGAGAAGAGAGGGGGAGGCAGATTGAGAGAGAGAAGAGAGGGGGAAGCAGATTGAGAGTGAGAAGAGAGGGAGGCAGATTGAGAGAGAGAAGAGAGGGAGGCAGATTGAGAGAGAGAAGAGAGGGGGAGGCAGATTGAGAGAGAGAAGAGAGGGAGGCAGATTGAGAGAGAGAAGAGAGAGGGAAGCAGATTGAGAGAGAGAAGAGAGGGGGAGGCAGATTGAGAGAGAGAAGAGAGGGAGGCAGATTGAGAGAGAGAAGAGAGGGAGGCAGATTGAGAGAGAGAAGAGAGGGAGGCAGATTGAGAGAGAGAAGAGAGGGGAGGCAGATTGAGAGAGAGAAGAGAGAGGGAGGCAGATTGAGAGAGAGAAGAGAGGGAGGCAGATTGAGAGAGAGAAGAGAGGGAGGCAGATTGAGAGAGAGAAGAGAGGGAGGCAGATTGAGAGAGAGAAGAGAGGGAGGCAGATTGAGAGAGAGAAGAGAGGGGGAGGCAGATTGAGAGAGAGAAGAGGGAGGCAGATTGAGAGAGAGAAGAGGGAGGCAGATTGAGAGAGAGAAGAGAGGGAGGCAGATTGAGAGTGAGAAGAGGGAGGCAGATTGAGAGACAGCGCTAGCTGGAGTGTGTGTGTTAGTCAGAGGTCCTTACTATTCCATGTCACAGCCCAGTTTGACAGCCACGTCCTCATATTCCTGTCTGGTGTGGGCGATGAGCTCGGGACAGCCCAGACACTGCAGCTGAGAGGCTGCCACGCGTGACGCCAGGGTCTCACCTGTACGGGAACACGTCACATTTAAAGACCGACCTGTCGTTCACCCACCACCATTACAACAGCACACAGAACCGTTCACCCCAATTATCTCTCCATTTGTTCCCATCACAGATTAGAAAGGAAATGACTGGGACGCAGAAACTCCCTCCAGCTCATGTCAACACCAATCCAACTCTGATTTGTGGAGGCTGTCAACACCAATCCAACTTTGATTTGTGGAGGCTGTCAACACCAATCCAACTCTGATTTGTGGAGGCTGTCAACACCAATCCAACTCTGATTTGTGGAGGCTGTCAACACCAATCCAACTTTGATTTGTGGAGGCTGTCAACACCAATCCAACTCTGATTTGTGGAGGCTGTCAACACCAATCCAACTTTGATTTGTGGAGGCTGTCAACACCAATCCAACTTTGATTTGTGGAGGCTGTCAACACCAATCCAACTCTGATTTGTGGAGGCTGTCAACACCAATCCAACTTTGATTTGTGGAGGCTGTCAACACCAATCCAACTCTGATTTGTGGAGGCTGTCAACACCAATCCAACTCTGATTTGTGGAGGCTGTCAACACCAATCCAACTTTGATTTGTGGAGGCTGTCAACACCAATCCAACTTTGATTTGTGGAGGCTGTCAACACCAATCCAACTCTGATTTGTGGAGGCTGTCAACACCAATCCAACTCTGATTTGTGGAGGCTGTCAACACCAATCCAACTTTGATTTGTGGAGGCTGTCAACACCAATCCAACTCTGATTTGTGGAGGCTGTCAACACCAATCCAACTTTGATTTGTGGAGGCTGTCAACACCAATCCAACTTTGATTTGTGGAGGCTGTCAACACCAATCCAACTCTGATTTGTGGAGGCTGTCAACACCAATCCAACTTTGATTTGTGGAGGCTGTCAACACCAATCCAACTCTGATTTGTGGAGGCTGTCAACACCAATCCAACTCTGATTTGTGGAGGCTAGTGAACGAGTGCAAAGCTCTGTCTCACCTGGCATGGTAACCATGGGTGTCCCGGCCCAGAGGACGTCCATGCCGGTGGTGTGTCCGTTACAGAGGGGCGTGTCCAGACACACGTCGGCCAGCTGGCCCCGTCTCACGTGCTCCTCCTTGGGCGCCACGGGAGAGAAGATGATGCGGGAGCCGGGCAGGCCGAAGTTCTGGGCGTACTGCTGGATGTTGGGCTCGCCCACCGCAGGGAAACGCAGCAACCACAGAACACTGTTGGGAACACGCTTCAGGATCTACAGGAGAGATGGTGAGTAAGTTGCTGTGTGTCTGAAATGGTACTACTGTTGACCAGAGCCCCTATATAGTGTACTACTGTTGACCAGAGCCCCCATATAGTGTACTACTGTTGACCAGAGTCCCTATATAGTGTACTACTGTTGACCAGAGTCCATATTCCCTATATAGTGTACTACTGTTGACCAGAGCCCCTATATAGTGCACTACTGTTGACCAGAGCCCCCATATAGTGTACTACTGTTGACCAGAGCCCCCATATAGTGTACTACTGTTGACCAGAGTCCCTATATAGTGTACTACTGTTGACCAGAGTCCCTATATAGTGTACTACTGTTGACCAGAGTCCCTATATAGTGTACTACTGTTGACCAGAGCCCCTATATAGTGTACTACTGTTGACCAGAGTCCCTATATAGTGTACTACTGTTGACCAGAGTCCCTATATAGTGTACTACTGTTGACCAGAGCCCCCATATAGTGTACTACTGTTGACCAGAGTCCCTATATAGTGTACTACTGTTGACCAGAGTCCCTATATAGTGTACTACTGTTGACCAGAGTCCCTATATAGTGTACTACTGTTGACCAGAGCCCCTATATAGTGTACTACTGTTGACCAGAGCCCCTATATAGTGCACTACTGTTGACCAGAGCCCCCATATAGTGTACTACTGTTGACCAGAGCCCCCATATAGTGTACTACTGTTGACCAGAGTCCCTATATAGTGTACTACTGTTGACCAGAGTCCCTATATATAGTGTACTCCTGTTGACGAGAGTCCCTATATAGTGTACTACTGTTGACCAGAGCCCCTATATAGTGCACTACTGTTGACCAGAGCCCCCATATAGTGTACTACTGTTGACCAGAGTCCCTATATAGTGTACTACTGTTGACCAGAGCCCCCATATAGTGTACTACTGTTGACCACAGTCCCTATATAGTGTACTACTGTTGACCAGAGTCCCTATATAGAGTACTACTGTTGACCAGAGTCCATATCCCCTATATAGTGTACTACTGTTGACCAGAGTCCATATTCCCTATATAGTGTACTACTGTTGACCAGAGTCCCCATATAGTGTACTACTGTTGACCAGAGTCCCTATATAGTGTACTCCTGTTGACCAGAGTCCCTATATAGTATACTACTGTTGACCAGAGTCCATATCCCCTTTATAGAGTACTCCTGTTGACCAGAGTCCATATCCCCTATATAGAGTACTCCTGTTGACCAGAGTCCATATCCCCTTTATAGTGTACTACTGTTGACCAGAGTCCATATTCCCTATATAGTGTACTCCTGTTGACCAGAGTCCATATTCCCTATATAGTGTACTACTGTTGACCAGAGTCCATATCCCCTTTATAGAGTACTCCTGTTGACCAGAGTCCATATCCCCTATATAGAGTACTCCTGTTGACCAGAGTCCATATCCCCTTTATAGTGTACTACTGTTGACCAGAGTCCATATTCCCTATATAGTGTACTCCTGTTGACCAGAGTCCATATTCCCTATATAGTGTACTACTGTTGACCAGAGTCCCTATATAGTGTACTACTGTTGACCAGAGTCCATATATAGTGTACTACTGTTGACCACAGTCCCTATATAGAGTACTCCTGTTGACCAGAGTCCCTATATAGTGTACTCCTGTTGACCACAGTCCCTATATAGTGTACTACTGTTGACCAGAGTCCCTATATAGTGTACTACTGTTGACCAGAGTCCCTATATAGTGTACTACTGTTGACCAGAGTCCCTATATAGTGTACTCCTGTTGACCAGAGTCCCTATATAGAGTACTCCTGTTGACCAGAGTCCATATCCCCTTTATAGTGTACTCCTGTTGACCAGAGTCCCTATATAGTGTACTACTGTTGACCAGAGCCCCTATATAGTATACTACTGTTGACCAGAGCCCCTATATAGTGTACTACTGTTGACCAGAGCCCCTATATAGTGTACTACTGTTGACCAGAGCCCCTATATAGTGTACTACTGTTGACCAGAGCCCCTATATAGTGTACTCCTGTTGACCAGAGTCCCTATATAGTGTACTCCTGTTGACCACAGTCCCTATATAGTGTCCTCCTGTTGACCAGAGCCCCTATATAGTGTACTCCTGTTGACCACAGTCCCTATATAGTGTCCTCCTGTTCACCAGAGCCCCTATATAGTGTACTACTGTTGACCAGAGCCCCTATATAGTGTACTCCTGTTGACCAGAGCCCCTATATAGTGTACTCCTGTTGACCAGAGTCCCTATATAGTGTACTCCTGTTGACCAGAGTCCCTATATAGTGTACTACTGTTGACCAGAGTCCCTATATAGTGTACTCCTGTTGACCAGAGCATAGTGCCTGGTCAAAGCTAATAGACTATCACATAGGGACTAAGATGCCATTTCACCTGGAGAGTCAGGGACAAGAGGAATTCCTGAAGAAACATGAAGACCTCAGACAACAGGATGATTGGAACAGTGTTTTCTAGCTTGATGCTTACATTGGCCCACATCTGCAGGGTGGGAGGGTCGATCTTGTAGAGCTGGTTGAAGTTGCAGTAGACGATGGAGTCTTCAGGCAGGCCGTACTGGGAGCGGGTTGTCACCACGATGGTACGAGGCACCTCTTCTCCTGTAGCCGCCTTGTTGTTGATCTGAGATGGAGGACAAGGCGGTGGTTACGATGGAGATATTTATGACCAGAGAGAAACGAGGAGGGGGGGGGCAGAGAGAGGAAGAGAGGGGTCAGAGGAGAGGCCAGTGCATAGTGACAGTGTTTCCCTTACACCCCTGTTCGGTCTCGGAGCTGAGAAAACAGACGACAGTAATGGAACCATTTCCCCAGGTGTCCTAACCCAAAAGTAGGCATGCAAGTGACCCAATGTACTTCTCCAGTACTAGCCTGTCTGTGTGTCATACCTGGAGGGAGACAGACCCTGATACTACAACCACCTCCAATGGAAGTATCTGAAAACACACAGTATACAGGAGATGTAACACTACAGACTCTAGTCATGTCATATGGCTGGGATCAAAGGTCAACCACAAAGGAGCTTCATCCAACCAACAAAATAAACTGATATTCATTCTTATCCATTTCCTGTGTGTAGTGGAGTCAGTGTGTGTGTCCCCCTCCAGTACCTGTGTGGTGGTGTCAGTGCATCCCCCCCAGTACCTGTGTAGTGGCCAGTCCCCCCCCCCCCAGTGTAGTGGCCAGTCCCCCCCCAGTACCGGTGTAGTGGCCAGTCCCCCCCCCCCCCCCCCCAGTACCTGTGTAGTGGCCAGTCCCCCCCCCCCCCCCCCCAGTACCTGTGTAGTGGCCAGCCCCCCCCCCCCCCCCCAGTACCTGTGTAGTGGCCAGTCCCCCCCCCCCCCAGTACCTGTGTAGTGGCCAGTCCCCCCCCAGTACCTGTGTAGTGGCCAGTCCCCCCCCCCCCCCGTACCTGTGTAGTGGCCAGTCCCCCCCCCCCAGTACCTGTGTAGTGGCCAGTCCCCCCCTCAGTACCTGTGTAGTGGCCAGTCCCCCCCCCCCCCCCCCAGTACCTGTGTAGTGGCCAGTCCCCCCCCCAGTACCTGTGTAGTGGCCAGTCCCCCCCCCAGTACCTGTGTAGTGGCCAGTCCCCCCCCAGTACCTGTGTAGTGGCCAGTCCCCCCCAGTACCTGTGTAGTGGCCAGTCCCCCCCCAGTACCTGTGTAGTGGCCAGTCCCCCCCCAGTACCTGTGTAGTGGCCAGTCCCCCCCCAGTACCTGTGTAGTGGCCAGTCCCCCCCCAGTACCTGTGTAGTGGCCAGTCCCCCCCCAGTACCTGTGTAGTGGCCAGTCCCCCCCCCCAGTACCTGTGTAGTGGCCAGTCCCCCCCCCCAGTACCTGTGTAGTGGCCAGTCCCCCCCCCCAGTACCTGTGTAGTGGCCAGTCCCCCCCCCCAGTACCTGTGTAGTGGCCAGTCCCCCCCCCCAGTACCTGTGTAGTGGCCAGTCCCCCCCCCCAGTACCTGTGTAGTGGCCAGTCCCCCCCCCCAGTACCTGTGTAGTGGCCAGTCCCCCCCCAGTACCTGTGTAGTGGCCAGTCCCCCCCCAGTACCTGTGTAGTGGCCAGTCCCCCCCCAGTACCTGTGTAGTGGCCAGTCCCCCCCCAGTACCTGTGTAGTGGCCAGTCTCCCCCCAGTACCTGTGTAGTGGCCAGTCCCCCCCCCCAGTACCTGTGTAGTGGCCAGTCCCCCCCCAGTACCTGTGTAGTGGCCAGTCCCCCCCCTCAGTACCTGTGTAGTGGCCAGTCCCCCCCCCCCCCCCCCAGTACCTGTGTAGTGGCCAGTCCCCCCCCCAGTACCTGTGTAGTGGCCAGTCCCCCCCCCAGTACCTGTGTAGTGGCCAGTCCCCCCCCAGTACCTGTGTAGTGGCCAGTCCCCCCCAGTACCTGTGTAGTGGCCAGTCCCCCCCCAGTACCTGTGTAGTGGCCAGTCTCCCCCCAGTACCTGTGTAGTGGCCAGTCCCCCCCCCCAGTACCTGTGTAGTGGCCAGTCCCCCCCCCCAGTACCTGTGTAGTGGCCAGTCCCCCCCCCCCAGTACCTGTGTAGTGGCCAGTCCCCCCCCCCAGTACCTGTGTAGTGGCCAGTCCCCCCCCCCCCCCCCCCCCAGTACCTGTGTAGTGGCCAGTCCCCCCCCCCCCCCCCAGTGTAGTGGCCAGTCCCCCCCCAGTACCTGTGTAGTGGCCAGTCCCCCCCCAGTACCTGTGTAGTGGCCAGTCCCCCCCCCCCCCCCCCCCCCCCCCAGTACCTGTGTAGTGGCCAGTCCCCCCCCCCCCGTACCTGTGTAGTGGCCAGTCCCCCCCCCCAGTACCTGTGTAGTGGCCAGTCTCCCCCCAGTACCTGTGTAGTGGCCAGTCCCCCCCCCCCCCCCCCCCCCCAGTACCTGTGTAGTGGCCAGTCCCCCCCCCCAGTACCTGTGTAGTGGCCAGTCCCCCCCCCCAGTACCTGTGTAGTGGCCAGTCCCCCCCCCCAGTACCTGTGTAGTGGCCAGTCCCCCCCCCCAGTACCTGTGTAGTGGCCAGTCCCCCCCCCCAGTACCTGTGTAGTGGCCAGTCCCCCCCCCCAGTACCTGTGTAGTGGCCAGTCCCCCCCCCCAGTACCTGTGTAGTGGCCAGTCCCCCCCCCCAGTACCTGTGTAGTGGCCAGTCCCCCCCCCCAGTACCTGTGTAGTGGCCAGTCCCCCCCCCCAGTACCTGTGTAGTGGCCAGTCCCCCCCCCCCAGTACCTGTGTAGTGGCCAGTCCCCCCCCCCAGTACCTGTGTAGTGGCCAGTCCCCCCCCCCCCAGTACCTGTGTAGTGGCCAGTCCCCCCCCCCCCAGTACCTGTGTAGTGGCCAGTCCCCCCCCCCCAGTACCTGTGTAGTGGCCAGTCCCCCCCCCCCAGTACCTGTGTAGTGGCCAGTCCCCCCCCCCCAGTACCTGTGTAGTGGCCAGTCCCCCCCCCCCAGTACCTGTGTAGTGGCCAGTCCCCCCCCCCCAGTACCTGTGTAGTGGCCAGTCCCCCCCCCCCAGTACCTGTGTAGTGGCCAGTCCCCCCCCCCCAGTACCTGTGTAGTGGCCAGTCCCCCCCCCCCAGTACCTGTGTAGTGGCCAGTCCCCCCCCCCCAGTACCTGTGTAGTGGCCAGTCCCCCCCCCCCAGTACCTGTGTAGTGGCCAGTCCCCCCCCCCCAGTACCTGTGTAGTGGCCAGTCCCCCCCCCCCAGTACCTGTGTAGTGGCCAGTCCCCCCCCCCCAGTACCTGTGTAGTGGCCAGTCCCCCCCCCCCAGTACCTGTGTAGTGGCCAGTCCCCCCCCCCCAGTACCTGTGTAGTGGCCAGTCCCCCCCCCCCAGTACCTGTGTAGTGGCCAGTCCCCCCCCCCCAGTACCTGTGTAGTGGCCAGTCCCCCCCCCCCAGTACCTGTGTAGTGGCCAGTCCCCCCCCCCCAGTACCTGTGTAGTGGCCAGTCCCCCCCCCCCAGTACCTGTGTAGTGGCCAGTCCCCCCCCCCCAGTACCTGTGTAGTGGCCAGTCCCCCCCCCCCAGTACCTGTGTAGTGGCCAGTCCCCCCCCCCAGTACCTGTGTAGTGGCCAGTCCCCCCCCCCAGTACCTGTGTAGTGGCCAGTCCCCCCCCCCAGTACCTGTGTAGTGGCCAGTCCCCCCCCCAGTACCTGTGTAGTGGCCAGTCCCCCCCCCCCCCCCCCCAGTACCTGTGTAGTGGCCAGTCCCCCCCCCAGTACCTGTGTAGTGGCCAGTCCCCCCCCCAGTACCTGTGTAGTGGCCAGTCCCCCCCCCCAGTACCTGTGTAGTGGCCAGTCCCCCCCCAGTACCTGTGTAGTGGCCAGTCCCCCCCCAGTACCTGTGTAGTGGCCAGTCCCCCCCCAGTACCTGTGTAGTGGCCAGTCTCCCCCCAGTACCTGTGTAGTGGCCAGTCCCCCCCCAGTACCTGTGTAGTGGCCAGTCCCCCCCCAGTACCTGTGTAGTGGCCAGTCCCCCCCAGTACCTGTGTAGTGGCCAGTCCCCCCCCAGTACCTGTGTAGTGGCCAGTCCCCCCCCAGTACCTGTGTAGTGGCCAGTCCCCCCCCCAGTACCTGTGTAGTGGCCAGTCCCCCCCCAGTACCTGTGTAGTGGCCAGTCCCCCCCCAGTACCTGTGTAGTGGCCAGTCTCCCCCCAGTACCTGTGTAGTGGCCAGTCCCCCCCCCAGTACCTGTGTAGTGGCCAGTCCCCCCCCCAGTACCTGTGTAGTGGCCAGTCCCCCCCCCAGTACCTGTGTAGTGGCCAGTCCCCCCCCAGTACCTGTGTAGTGGCCAGTCCCCCCCCCAGTACCTGTGTAGTGGCCAGTCCCCCCCCCCAGTACCTGTGTAGTGGCCAGTCCCCCCCCCAGTACCTGTGTAGTGGCCAGTCCCCCCCCCAGTACCTGTGTAGTGGCCAGTCCCCCCCCAGTACCTGTGTAGTGGCCAGTCCCCCCCCAGTACCTGTGTAGTGGCCAGTCCCCCCCAGTACCTGTGTAGTGGCCAGTCTCCCCCCAGTACCTGTGTAGTGGCCAGTCTCCCCCCAGTACCTGTGTAGTGGCCAGTCCCCCCCCAGTACCTGTGTAGTGGCCAGTCCCCCCCCAGTACCTGTGTAGTGGCCAGTCCCCCCCCAGTACCTGTGTAGTGGCCAGTCCCCCCCCCAGTACCTGTGTAGTGGCCAGTCCCCCCCCCAGTACCTGTGTAGTGGCCAGTCCCCCCCCAGTACCTGTGTAGTGGCCAGTCCCCCCCCAGTACCTGTGTAGTGGCCAGTCCCCCCCCAGTACCTGTGTAGTGGCCAGTCCCCCCCCAGTACCTGTGTAGTGGCCAGTCCCCCCCAGTACCTGTGTAGTGGCCAGTCTCCCCCCAGTACCTGTGTAGTGGCCAGTCCCCCCCCAGTACCTGTGTAGTGGCCAGTCCCCCCCCAGTACCTGTGTAGTGGCCAGTCCCCCCCCAGTACCTGTGTAGTGGCCAGTCCCCCCCCAGTACCTGTGTAGTGGCCAGTCCCCCCCCAGTACCTGTGTAGTGGCCAGTCCCCCCCCAGTACCTGTGTAGTGGCCAGTCCCCCCCCAGTACCTGTGTAGTGGCCAGTCTCCCCCCAGTACCTGTGTAGTGGCCAGTCTCCCCCCAGTACCTGTGTAGTGGCCAGTCTCCCCCCAGTACCTGTGTAGTGGCCAGTCCCCCCCCAGTACCTGTGTAGTGGCCAGTCCCCCCCCAGTACCTGTGTAGTGGCCAGTCTCCCCCCAGTACCTGTGTAGTGGCCAGTCCCCCCCCAGTACCTGTGTAGTGGCCAGTCCCCCCCCAGTACCTGTGTAGTGGCCAGTCCCCCCCCAGTACCTGTGTAGTGGCCAGTCCCCCCCCCAGTACCTGTGTAGTGGCCAGTCCCCCCCAGTACCTGTGTAGTGGCCAGTCCCCCCCAGTACCTGTGTAGTGGCCAGTCCCCCCCCAGTACCTGTGTAGTGGCCAGTCCCCCCCCAGTACCTGTGTAGTGGCCAGTCCCCCCCCAGTACCTGTGTAGTGGCCAGTCCCCCCCCAGTACCTGTGTAGTGGCCAGTCCCCCCCCAGTACCTGTGTAGTGGCCAGTCCCCCCCCAGTACCTGTGTAGTGGCCCGTCTCCCCCCAGTACCTGTGTAGTGGCCAGTCCCCCCCCCCAGTACCTGTGTAGTGGCCAGTCCCCCCCCCCCCCCCCCAGTACCTGTGTAGTGGCCAGTCCCCCCCCCCCCCAGTACCTGTGTAGTGGCCAGTCCCCCCCCCAGTACCTGTGTAGTGGCCAGTCCCCCCCCCAGTACCTGTGTAGTGGCCAGTCCCCCCCCCAGTACCTGTGTAGTGGCCAGTTCCCCCCCCCCCCCCCGTACCTGTGTAGTGGCCAGTCCCCCCCCCCCAGTACCTGTGTAGTGGCCAGTCCCCCCCTCAGTACCTGTGTAGTGGCCAGTCCCCCCCCAGTACCTGTGTAGTGGCCAGTCCCCCCCCCCCCCCCCCCAGTACCTGTGTAGTGGCCAGTCCCCCCCCCAGTACCTGTGTAGTGGCCAGTCCCCCCCCAGTACCTGTGTAGTGGCCAGTCCCCCCCCCCAGTACCTGTGTAGTGGCCAGTCCCCCCCCAGTACCTGTGTAGTGGCCAGTCCCCCCCCAGTACCTGTGTAGTGGCCAGTCCCCCCCAGTACCTGTGTAGTGGCCAGTCTCCCCCCAGTACCTGTGTAGTGGCCAGTCCCCCCCCAGTACCTGTGTAGTGGCCAGTCCCCCCCCAGTACCTGTGTAGTGGCCAGTCCCCCCCAGTACCTGTGTAGTGGCCAGTCCCCCCCCAGTACCTGTGTAGTGGCCAGTCCCCCCCCCAGTACCTGTGTAGTGGCCAGTCCCCCCCCCAGTACCTGTGTAGTGGCCAGTCCCCCCCCAGTACCTGTGTAGTGGCCAGTCCCCCCCCAGTACCTGTGTAGTGGCCAGTCCCCCCCCCAGTACCTGTGTAGTGGCCAGTCCCCCCCCAGTACCTGTGTAGTGGCCAGTCCCCCCCAGTACCTGTGTAGTGGCCAGTCTCCCCCCAGTACCTGTGTAGTGGCCAGTCCCCCCCCCAGTACCTGTGTAGTGGCCAGTCCCCCCCCAGTACCTGTGTAGTGGCCAGTCCCCCCCCAGTACCTGTGTAGTGGCCAGTCCCCCCCCAGTACCTGTGTAGTGGCCAGTCCCCCCCCAGTACCTGTGTAGTGGCCAGTCCCCCCCCCAGTACCTGTGTAGTGGCCAGTCTCCCCCCAGTACCTGTGTAGTGGCCAGTCTCCCCCCAGTACCTGTGTAGTGGCCAGTCTCCCCCCAGTACCTGTGTAGTGGCCAGTCCCCCCCCAGTACCTGTGTAGTGGCCAGTCCCCCCCCAGTACCTGTGTAGTGGCCAGTCTCCCCCCAGTACCTGTGTAGTGGCCAGTCCCCCCCCAGTACCTGTGTAGTGGCCAGTCCCCCCCCAGTACCTGTGTAGTGGCCAGTCCCCCCCCAGTACCTGTGTAGTGGCCAGTCCCCCCCCAGTACCTGTGTAGTGGCCAGTCCCCCCCAGTACCTGTGTAGTGGCCAGTCCCCCCCAGTACCTGTGTAGTGGCCAGTCCCCCCCCAGTACCTGTGTAGTGGCCAGTCCCCCCCCAGTACCTGTGTAGTGGCCAGTCCCCCCCCCAGTACCTGTGTAGTGGCCAGTCCCCCCCCAGTACCTGTGTAGTGGCCAGTCCCCCCCCAGTACCTGTGTAGTGGCCAGTCCCCCCCCAGTACCTGTGTAGTGGCCAGTCCCCCCCCCAGTACCTGTGTAGTGGCCAGTCCCCCCCCCCCCAGTACCTGTGTAGTGGCCAGTCCCCCCCCAGTACCTGTGTAGTGGCCAGTCCCCCCCCCCCCAGTACCTGTGTAGTGGCCAGTCCCCCCCCAGTACCTGTGTAGTGGCCAGTCCCCCCCCAGTACCTGTGTAGTGGCCAGTCCGTTGCTGACAGTGAATCCGTTGATGGTGACCTGTATCTGTCCCTGGTTGATCATGTTGATGATGGCCTCAGCTGCTGTGTTCATGGGGATGACGGGCATGGACAGAGCCTCGTTGGTTTCTGCTACTCCACTGTCCCCACTGGCACACCTCATCTGGAGAGGAGACCACAAGAAGGAAGGAGTGATTTACAAAGCATTTTCAGGAGGATAAAAGGGGGCAAAAAAAAAAAAAACTCTTCACAGTTCAAATTGAAGAACAGGAACAGACAATGGGGGGGCTCTCCAATAGTTGGTGGGTCCTAGTCAAATGGAAATATGGTCACAGAATATTCCCACAGTCCCACCTTGACGTCAGGCAGGCTGTCCAGGAAGGGTTAGGGCTATTCACCATCTCACCTTGACGTCTGCCCAGGAAGGGTTAGGGCTATTCACCATCTCACCTTGACGTCAGGCAGGCTGTCCAGGAAGGGTTAGGGCTATTCACCATCTCACCTTGACCACCTTGACGTCAGGCAGGCTGTCCAGGAAGGCCTTAAGGTCGATGCCATTCAGAACGATGCGGTTGTCAAAGATGTGGCCGTTTGACTTGAAGTCAATCACCGCCTTTTTCTGTTGAAGAAAACACCAGAAGATTACTGGAGGTGAAGAGGTGAACTGTTGAAGAAAACACCAGAAGATTACTGGAGGTGAAGAGGTGAACTGTTGAAGAAAACACCAGAAGATTACTGGAGGTGAAGAGGTGAACTGTTGAAGAAAACACCAGAAGATTACTGGAGGTGAAGAGGTGAACTGCATGGCAAGTGTCGTTACAAGAAACCAAGTCAGGGTTGTAGATCTAAAAAGACGACATTTTCATTCATCAAAGCTAGTCTTTTTTCTTTCAGATCAAGGCTTTAAAAATACATACATACATACATACATTCTCCAGGGTCTCATTTTCAAGACTGCCCTGGCAACAATTAATCAACAGGATCGGTCTCAAAACACCTTCACTTTACTTTTTCACATCTCAACAAATCTAATTTAAAAAAAAAAAAGAGGCATAACATTTCACATCAATCAAAACAAGTGCAATTCTCCACCACATTCCTCATTAAAGTCCCGAACGGACTCTTTCGAGACCAGACAGTCAAGACCCAGTGGCCTGCAGGTCATTCCCTGCGCTAGGGTCACAATAACGAAACAATCTTCCCAGACTCTGAGACCAGAGGAACCTCTAGAACCAGCAAGTCTTGAGAGTGAGAATATTTTAAGATTAGTCCTCTGCGTTGAGTATTGAGGTTAATTAGGGAATTAACGATCAATGGAAATAGTTGTTTTTCAGTTCAACATCTAGTTAGAATCCGTGTAAGTTAGAATCATGAGTGTCACCACAGAGGGGTCATATTAGTGTGTAGCCCAAACTATTCGGACGCTTTTTGGGATGTCTCATGGTCTGACAAACACCGGTCTAGCTCGTTCGCCTTCCATTACCGATATGGAAGTGCGAAACAGGCGGATGTGGTGAGACGCATCCAATGCAACAAAACAAAAACAACCTTAAAAATATTACGCAAATAAGATTTCCGCACAAAGCATTCAAAACGCAAAATTAACCACATAAAAAACTGATCCATTACAGCAGAACAAGAAGCGGGCTTGCAATTTCAACCAATCACACTGTACATTAGCCGCACAATATGGTCCAATCAAGTCCACACGTCAACAAACCTTAGTTTACTGCATAAACAGGAATCTCACCTTGAGGTGGGGGAACATGTTAGCGTGGTCTCCGATGAAGAAGGTGTGTGGCATGTAGGCTAGTTTCTCAGAGTACTGCTCTGCCACCTCGAAGGGGGACGTCTCCTTGTCTGACACAATGTAGTCCATGAAGGGAGCTCCGCTGGTTCCCGGGTAGCCCAGCCACATACACTGTGAAGGGGAGAGAGAGCAGTTGGCAGTGTGAACTTTATTTGGACATTCATTATACTGGTGTAGTGCACATTTTTTTGTGTGGGGGGTGAGGAGCGTACACTATGAGGTCATCATTTCTCAATCAATCAAAGACTGTACCGACAGATGTAGCCTATTGAATATCACTGTAGAATAGACCTATGACCAAACATTCACGTCACTGTAGAATAGACCTATGACCAAACATTCACATCACTGTAGAATAGACCTATGACCAAACATTCACGTCACTGTAGAATAGACCTATGACCAAACATTCACATCACTGTAGAATAGACCTATGACCAAACATTCACATCACTGTAGAATAGACCTATGACCAAACTTTCACATCACTGTAGAATAGACCTATGACCAAACTTTCACGTCACTGACGATCTGAAATGGTCCACCCAGACAGACAGTGTGTTGAAGGCATAACAGCACCTCTTCAACCTCAGGAGGCCGAAGAAATCTGACTTGGTCCCTAAAACGTCTCACAAACTTTCAGATGCACAATTGAGAGCATCCTGTCGGGACTGTATCCCCGCCTGGTACATGACCAATACCATGTGATAAATGTGTATGTGACCAATACCATGTGATAGGATTTTTTTGTTGTCTAAGGAACAGTTCATATATATTTAAATACCCTCAACACCAAATTAGGCATACCTATTTTCCAAATAGGCCATCATCACTGTCAATCAGGAATGATCCTTCATCACATTCTAACTGCATATCTGCCAATCATTTGATCTCAATCACTTTCATGGGGATATGCAGTTAGAGCTTGTTGAATTACTGTTTCATGAGCAAATTAAAGCAGATGGTGTTAACTATTACACATATAGGCCTATTTGGTTTCACAGTGTACAAAACATGACGAACGCCTCCATGACAGACTGACCAGGTGAAAGCTATGATCCCTTAATGATGTCACTTGTTAAATCCACTTGGGTGTAGATTAAGACAGGGAGACAGGTTAAAGGAGGATTTTTAAGCCTTGAGATAATTGATACCTTGATTGTGTGTGTGCCATTCAGAGGGTAAATGGGCAAGACAAAATATTTAAGTTCCTTTGAACGGGGTATGGTAGTAGGTGCCAGGCGTACCGGTTTGTGTAAAGAACTGCAACGCTGCTGGGTATTCCACGCTCAACAGTTTCCTGTGTGTATCAAGAATGGTTCAAGCCCCAAAGGACATCCAGCCAACTTGACAACTGTGGGAAGCATTGGAGTCAACATGGACCAGTATGTATACCTGTGGATGCTTGACACCTTGTAGAGTCAACATGGACCAGTATGTATACCTGTGGATGCTTGACACCTTGTAGAGTCAACATGGACCAGTATGTATACCTGTGGATGCTTGACACCTTGTAGAGTCAACATGGACCAGTATGTATACCTGTGGATGCTTGACACCTTGTAGAGTCCATGCCCTGACAAACTGAGGCAGTTATGAGGGCAAAAGGGTCTGTAACTCAATATTAAGGCGTTCTTAATGTTTTGTACACTCAGTATATCCTGCCTACAGGAACATGACAAATATTTTTTATAACTAACCCAAGAGAGAGGTTGTGGTCTGACATTTCCAACAGGAGCAAATTAATCAGTGGGCAGAGAACAAGCAACGAGGTGGGCAGAATCAAGCACGCGTTAGCAAGATCCTATTGGCGCGTTGTAGCATATTGCTGTTAGGGAACACCTAATCTGTGCATGTGCAATATCTCAATTTGCCCTGACGCTCCTAAACAGAATTCTTGGAAACTTTGGCAGTCTACAAAACTTACTCCACTGTTAAAGATTCTAGATTTGGAAACAGAAAAACATAGAGAAAAACAAATTTAATAAAAAAAAGGGGACATTTGCAGAATGTAGGCCAAAAATGTATCTCCTCCCACTGCCGGCCACTGGGCTTCCTCATTACCGTGTTTGTTTGGTGGTGAGTGGAAATGCCAACCGGATGCTTCAGATGTAAACATCCAGCGAAACACCTAGCTCACTGTTCTGTGGTGCACACTGTTGAGTTTTGGCTGCGTGAGGATTGTTTGACTATTCAGCTTCGGATAAGAAATGACAGCGGTGTTCATGTCATAACAGCGTATGCCATTATATTCTGTTCTGTTGGGCTACGTAACATACAAATGAATCATTCGGTGATCTTTGCGAGACATCGATTCAGCTTTGATCTGACGTTAGGCCTACTAAACGAGCACCATCGTGAGAAGTGATCATTTCCTATTTGTAATAATCACAACAAAGCAGATATATATAGTTACACCGATATTGTCGTCAGAAGACATTGGCCTTTTACCGACATCGGCTGATAATTTATTTAATATCTGTTATCTGTTGAATTGTCACATTGTAAGAATTCACTATTTGAAGCCTGTTTTTGACAATTGGGCATTTGGATGGTAATTTATGAGAACGATGTGGGAAAAATATAACTTTAGTTTCCACGCTGTAAAGTGCCTTCAGAAAATATTCAGACTGCTTGACCTTTTCCACATTTGGTTACAGTAAAAATGTATTCAATTGTTTCTCCCCCTTCAATCTACAAAAAAATTGTGCCTTGACACAATCCTGTCTCGGAGCTCTGCGGACAATTTCTTCGACCTCATTTGCTCTGACATGCACTGTCAACTGTGGGACGTTATTTAGACAGGTGTGTGCCTTTCCAAATCATGACCAATCAATTGAATTTATCACAGGTGGACTCCAATTTCTGGAAAGATCAAGGATGATCAATGGAAACAGGATGCATCAGAACAATTTAGAGTAATAGCAAAGGGCTTAAATACTTATGGAAAAATGTCTAAAAACCTGTTTTCACTGTCATTATGGGTTATTGTGTGTAGATTGCAGAAAAAAAACTATAATCCATTGTAGAATAAGGCTGTAACGTAACAAAATGTGGAAAAAGTTAAGGGGTCTGAATACTTTCCGAAGGCACTATCATATTGGTAAGTTGCCCCCCCCCTCCCCCCAAAAATCGGAATCTGTATCGAACCCATAACACCCATTTCGGTTAGGCTAAAATAATAATAAGTGATGAGCAGGCCTATTAAGCGATTTGAGCACCCTTCGAGTCAGGTGCTGAAAGGATTCCACAGTAGAGAAAGGGATCCGTGGCGTTTTATGAACATCAACGCAGAAGCGCAGTGAATTCGGATCCTATATCACGTTGGTGGGATGACAAGATTCATGCAGTACATCAGTTTACCTGCATACGCAATAGAAGTCGTGCGTTTTTTTGTAAGCTAAGGACTCGGGACAGTATGGCGAGTTAAAGTGCGTTGGACACGAGCCCCAAGTCCATGACACCGAGGACAGACATTTTAGCAACCCCTGGTAGAGGTCTGTCTATGGCTGGTCTTGTCAGATTTGGGCCTCTTAAAGTGGTCAAGCCTGCGACCGACGTGCCTCTGCACACACATCACTCGCACCACCGCCAGACAGAACAAACCACCATTTTACTACCCATAGGCCGCTATAGCCTCCTACCCATAGGCCGCTATAGCCTACTACCCATAGGCCGCTATAGCCTACTACCCATAGGCCGCTATAGCCTACTACCCATAGGCCGTTATAGCCTACTACCCATAGGCCGTTATAGCCTACTACCCATAGGCCGTTATAGCCTACTACCCATAGGCCGCTATAGCCTACTACCCATAGGCCGTTATAGCCTACTACCCATAGGCCGTTATAGCCAATGGTCATTTGATAAATTCTCATGAACTTTCACTGGTAATTAAATATAATTTTTCTGAAATATTTTAACAGCGCCAAGCACTCAAATTGAAAAAAAAAAGAATGAAAAAAGGTGAGGGAGCGTCACTCCCCCACTCTACAGCAGCACTACATCCCTGTCGGGTAGCCCAGCCACTAAACAGGGGACACAGGAGTATCACTTAGCACTGACTTTATGACAAAGCAGTGGCCAGTCACTTTCAGTCCTGTGCCTCTGGATATAAACCTCTGGATGCCTCCTCCAATATTCTAGGGGGGTAAAATGTATAAGAAACTAACATGGCCAAATAAAGCCTGTATCTCACCTGGATGGGAGCGGGGCGCAGGGCAAACAGCTCGTTGCGGGCTCCTTTGGTATAGCCGTTCATATTGACCAGGATGTGGAGTCCATCCTGATGGATCCTGTCTGCTGCCTTACCGTTACACGGGAGCTGACAAAGGACAGACAGGAGGAGTGGACATGGAGGGAGAGGATTTAAAAATCAGTACTCTCTCAGGTGTTGAATGTGGCTTCAGAGTGGCTCTATGTTCTACAGTATAGAGGAACGGGCGAAGAGAAAATGAAGCTGCTTCTAAAGTACTCAGATTCAGTTCTCCATCTGCGTTAACTCACCTGTGACAGATCAGTGAAGTGATTGGCCTCGGCCACCACTTTAACCCTAAAGTTGGTGTTGTCATCTGGGCTCAGTGCATAGCAGAACACCTGGGGAGGGAAACAACCAGACATGTTATAACCATGTTACGACCAACTGTTAGAACAGATGCACAGCCAGTATAGTATGGCTGTTATATCTCAATTTAAGACGTATTTTAATTTTAATTTTTTTTTTTTTTAAATAGAATTTAAATGTACCGTTTGGCCACAAATGGATTTGTTAATCCATTATTTATTCAGTTAATAATCCATTACTTATTCAGTTAATAATCCATTACTTATTCAGTTAATAATCCATTATTTATTCAGTTAATAATCCATTATTTATTCAGTTAATAATCCATTATTTATTCAGTTAATAATCCATTATTTATTCAGTTAATAATCCAATATTTATTCAGTTAATAATCCAATATTTATTCAGTTAATAATCCATTATTTATTCAGTTAATAATCCATTATTTATTCAGTTAATAATCCATTATTTATTCAGTTAATAATCCATTATTTATTCAGTTAATAATCCATTATTTATTCAGTTAATAATCCATTATTTATTCAGTTAATAATCCATTATTTATTCAGTTAATAATCCATTATTTATTCAGTTAATAATCCATTATTTATTCAGTTAATAATCCATTATTTATTCAGTTAATAATCCATTATTTATTCAGTTAATAATCCATTATTTATTCAGTTAAGTCTCATTGAGAATAAAACATTTGTTCAAATGACAATCAAATCCAGGTGTGAAATCACTGGTTGTTGCCAATCTGCCTGACAACATCTCTAGTGGTAATGAGACAACAGTTAGAAACCGCTCACCTCAAACTTCTCAGAGCTGTGCATGCCGGGGATGGACTGCATGAGGTGGGAGGTGGGGTGGTTCCCGAAGTCAGAGCTGACATATCCTACCCTCAGACGCCCTGCGCTGGCCTTCAGGTCCTTGGGGTACTCAAAGGCCGGCTTGTGGAGCGCATTGATCTGTGGTGGTACAGGAGGGGGGGGGGGGGGGGGGGGGGGCGTTAGTTTATCAGCTGTGGTATAGTCTATGTGTCCCAAATTACACCCTATTCCCTATATAGTGCACTACTTTTAACCAAATGTAGTGCACTATGTAATGACAAGGGTGCCATCTGAGACATAACCCAAGGCTCTCTTCCAAACAAATCTACACTAGCATCCTACTTTGAATGATTGCTAGTATGGACATTGGAACATCATAGCCTGTCAGATAATGACCTTAAAACTAGCTACTTTCAGGTGGTCCAACTAGACAAGCCAGAGTAAAACCAGATCACTCGTCCATAACACCGTTACAACTAGCCTGAACCTGTCCTAACTAACAGCCAACTAACCACACAAACCTAACTCCTCTTAACCCATCTATGACTGAACCAACCTCTTTACCCTGCAAGCAACCCAAGGCTGCTTTTTACTGCTTATTTTTAACCAAACAAAAGACTACTAATAAGTTTCCTTCAAAATGTACCAGACGAGTAACTTCCAAGCCATCCCGTCTTACCGTTTACCCGTTACCATGCAAGCACCCCAGCCCAACTTTCACCTGAATAAAAGGTCAATACTGTACTTGCTTTGATGAGGGCCTGTACCTTGTCCAGACAGAGGTTGCCGTGCCTCTCAGCGATGGCCTTGCGGAAGCCGTGAGAGAGGGGGTACAGCATGCTGTGGTGGGGGTGCACCGAGGGCAAGCGGTTCTTATCCAACTGGTCAGCCACGATGCTCACCAGCTTCTTCATACGATCATCATAGTCTGTCCAGTCACACACAATCTGGTGAGAGAGACAGTTGTGTGAGTGTGTTTGTGAGAGAGGAGACAGCTGTGTTGAGTGTGTTTGTGAGAGATGTTTGTGAGGCAGTCTGAAATGTAAATCAGAGAAACATAATACAGGAGCAGTAACTCTTGGGCCTTACTTGGCTACTCTCTGCTAATGTCTCACATCAATACATTCATTATACTCAAGTTACAGTTGAGTCTCAAATCAGGATTTGGCTTCAAGTGTATCTGCAGTAACTTGGCACAGGAGACGTGTGTCTGTGTGTGTGTGTGTATACCTGCAGGCAGTGTGCCAGGTTGCAGTAGGCATCAGGGAAGTCAGGCTTCAGTTTCAGGGCAGTACGGTAAGACGCAATGGCTTCTGGGATGTTACCAGAGTCCTGGGGGGGAGGGAGATTAACATATTATAATAAAGGAATCATAAGACAACTTACTTTATAAATACAAGCATTTTAATATTTTCATGAATTAAATAACTAAATTGCAGAGAATAGGTGAATTTGGCCCTGCGGAATATTAGTGACAGAAAAAAAAGAGTAATACCAATCCCAAATCAACTTCACTTCACTGCTGTAGGTCTGATAGGAGTTGATTTAGGATTGTGGGAAATAACAGACATGGCAGGTGAAAGTCACCTTGTGTATGGAGGCCAGGTTAGAGTGAGCGTCAGCGAAGGCAGGGTTGATCTGGATGGCTCTGGTGTAACACTGTAGAGCTCCCTGGATATCCTGCATCTCCTTCAGAGTGTTGCCCATGTTGGAGTAGGCATCAGCAAACGTAGGGCTGATTCTACAGACACACAAACAATTCAGTAGGACGCAAAACAACTCCATTCAGAACCTTGAAACACAGTCCCTGAAAGTGTATCTATGGAGTGTCAAACCAACGAGATGAAAGAGAGAGCGAGACAGAGAGAGGGTGTGTGTGTGTGTGTGTGTGTCTGCTGACCTGATGGCCTCTTTGTAGTGCATGAGGGCCTCCTGGAGTTTCCCCTGCTGCTGCAGAACGCTGGCCAGGTTAGAGTGGGCCGCAGCAAACTCTGGAAACACCTGAAGACACCAACCACACCCACAGGTTATAGGGTGCCCAATCAAATACACAATTTGACCAATATGTTAATTGTGTAGACATTTCTCAATGAAAGCTTATGGTCGAAACGTCATGTCTCTTTTATAATCCGTCCAAAAGTAGAGTTTTCACCCTTGTAGGATGGCCAGACCGGGAGACTAAATCAAGGCCAGAGGAAAGTGTTTAAATATATATATAAAAAAGGATGACCAGTTCAACAGTGAGCTGGCAGGTAGCATTTATTCTGGACAGAATCCAGACTAGCTGATGCCGTTTCCCAGATTTATATATATAAATCTGGGAAACGGCATCAGCTAGTCTTTTTAATCAAATCTGCAGGACATAAAATGAGGCAAGACGGTCCATATTGAGACATGTATTTCCATATTTTAGTATACGTTTTCACATCGATGTGAAATTCCTGTTATTTTCAGTAGATTTCTCACATAAACAAGCATCTGAGGATGTGAGATGTCAATGGAGCCCTGAGCATAAACCAATATTTGGATTAACAAAGGCTTTCAAATTCAACTCGGCCCGTGTCATAAATGTAGCTGTAAATGTAACGACCAGAAAATGTAAAATTCTCAAAAGTTGCGGTGAGAAATCTGCGCCTGTCATGCCCTCTGTTCCATGCCAGCCAACCTCAGGCACATTCTCACAGGGTGTAAAACAAGCCAAATTTCACCAGGCTCACTGTTCATGAACTCTTGGAAGTGCTTGCACAAAGGATAGTAACATCTCATCCTGTGTTCTTGGAATCAGAGCTAAGTGCTTATTATGAGAAGTATTACGTTACCAAAAAAACCCCTTCTTCTTGGAAATTATATTAATTACACAGTGCATTTGGAAAGTATTCAGACCCCTCATTGTTACATTACAGCCTTATTCTAAAATATATTAAATGGTTTCCCCCCCTCATCAATCTACACCCCATAACGACAAAGAACACTTATTTCAGCAAATTCATCCAAAAAAACAAACAGAAATATCACATTTACATAAGTATTCAGACCCTTTACTCAGTACTTGGTTGAAGCACCTTTGGCAGCGATTACAGCCTTGAGTCTTCTCGGGTACGAGCGCTACAAGATTGGCACACCCGTATTTGAGGAGTTTCTCCCATTCTTCTCTGCAGATCCTCTCAAGCTGTCAGGTTGGATGGGGAGCATTGACGCACAGCTATTTTCAGGTCTCTCCAGAGATGTTCGATCGGGGTCAAGTCCGGGCTCTGGCCGGGCCAATTAAGGACATTGAGACTTGTCCCGAAGCCACGCCTGTGTTGTCTTAGCTGTGTGCTTAGGGTCTTTGTCCTGTTGGAAGGTGAACCTTCACCCCAGTCTGAGGTCCTGAGCGCTCTGGAGCAGGTTTTCATCAAGGATCACTCTGTACTTCACTCCGTTCATCTTTCCCTTGATCCTGACTAGTCTCCCAGTCCCTGCCGCTGTAAAACATCCCCAAGCATGATGCTGCCACCACCATGCTTCACCATAAGGATGGTGCCAGGTTGCCTCCAGAGGTGACGCTTGACATTCAGGCCAAAGAGTTCAATCTTGGTTTCATCAGACCAGAGAACCTTGTTTCTCATGGTCCGAGTCTTTAGGTGCCTTTTGGCAAACTCCAAGCGGGCTGTCATGTGCCTTTTACTGAAGAGTGGCTTCACAGTCCACTGTTCTTGGGGACCGTCAATGCTGCAGAAATTTGTTGGTACCCTTCCCCAGATCTGTGCCTTGACACAATCCTATCTCGGAGCTCTCTGGACAATTCCTTTGACCTCGTGGCTTGGTTTTTGCTCTGACTGTCAACAGTGGGACCTTATATAGACAGGTGTGTGCCTTTCCAAATAAATGGTCTAAAAACCTGTTTTTGCTTTGTCATTATGGGGTATTATGTATAGATGGATGAGGAAACATTTTAGAATAAGGCTGTAACGTAACAACATGTGGAAAAGGGGGTCTGAATACTTTCCGAAGGCACTATGTTCGAGAAAGACCTCGCTGAACGATTCAGAACACTAATAATAATTTGTCTTGGTAAAATGTATTTTATATGTCAGGTAAGAAGAAGGGGAGGAAGAGATACATTTCAATGCTTTTTATGAGCATTCTGCCATAGTTATGGTTATCCGTCTCACCTCCAGGGCCTTCCTGTAGAGCTGGACGGCGTCCTCGATGTTGCCCTGCTCCCTCTTGATGTTGGCCAGGTTGTTGAGAGAGTCTGCGTGGGTGGGACACAGACGCAGGGCCGTGTTGTAACACTCCTCAGCCTCGGATACCTGGGAGAGACGGGGTTAAACCACACACACACACATTCACAGATAAAGACATAACACTCAGATACAGACAGACACCCCCCTCACACAGGAAAAACAGACATTTTTGTACAGACAGACACCAAGGCCCAGACAGGGCCAATAGAAAAGGGAGACCCCAACAGAGACAACAGCTACACAAACACTGCTAACTGAAAGCTGGAACCCATACCTGCAACCCTGTTTGTAGCTGAACAGGGGATGCTTGCACTTCCCAAAATAATCTTTCTGTCTGGAACACTGTTGAAAGGGATGGCCTATCAACAATCATGAAACAGACCAGCTGGAAGACCAAGATGTCATGCATTTCTATCTAACCACACCCAGTCTGATCTCCTCTCTGTATATGTGGAGAAAACACCCCCCCCATCTCCTAAATTAGGTCAAGGAAGGCACGACAGACATGGCATGCACGGGGCACAGCCTGGTGGGACCGTCATGCCTCTCACACTGGCAGTTGGGATGCAGAATAACGGAGCAGTGTCTCACTGCTTGGACACACACACCGTGTTCTTCCTTACATTGCCCTTCTCTTTGAGGGCGTTGGCCAGGTTACAGTAGGCGTCAGGGAAGTGGGGCTGCAGCTCGATGGCGCGGCGGTACGTGTCGATGGCCAGGTCGATAAGACCCTGCTCGTAGTAGACGCACGCCAGGTTGCCGTGGACGACGGCGTGGTTCGGGCTCAGGCTGAGGGCACGCAGGTAGCCAGCCACCGCTCTGAATGGTTGGAAAAAGAGAGAAGGGTGGGTAAACGCTAGTAGTAATAGTAGGTACTAAAGGCTGAGGACTCAGGTAGCCAGCCATGCATGGATACAGAGAGGAGAGTAGCACTAGTGATGTGTAGAGGAGAGTAGAGTGGTACTGGTGATGTGTAGAGTGGTACTGGTGATGTGGAGAGTGGTACTGGTGATGTGGAGAGTGGTACTGGTGATGTGGAGAGTGGTACTGGTGATGTGGAGAGTGGTACTAGTGATGTGGAGAGTGGTACTAGTGATGTGTAGAGTGGTACTAGTGATGTGTAGAGTGGTACTGGTGATGTGTAGAGTGGTACTGGTGATGTGGAGAGTGGTACTGGTGATGTGGAGAGTGGTACTAGTGATGTGTAGAGTGGTACTGGTGATGTGTAGAGTGGTACTAGTGATGTGTAGAGTGGTACTAGTGATGTGTAGAGTGGTACTAGTGATGTGTAGAGTGGTACTAGTGATGTGTAGAGTGGTACTAGTGATGTGTAGAGTGGTACTAGTGATGTGTAGAGTGGTACTGGTGATGTGGAGAGTGGTACTAGTGATGTGGAGAGTGGTACTGGTGATGTGTAGAGTGGTACTAGTGATGTGTAGAGTGGTACTAGTGATGTGTAGAGTGGTACTGGTGATGTGGAGAGTGGTACTGGTGATGTGTAGAGTGGTACTAGTGATGTGTAGAGTGGTACTAGTGATGTGTAGAGTGGTACTAGTGATGTGTAGAGTGGTACTAGTGATGTGTAGAGGAGAGTAGAGTGGTACTGGTGCTACTGAGCTGTAGCTTCTCATCAGGTCTCCCTTGTAAAATAAGTATTTGTTAAGGCAGTGGCCACCACCCAACTTTGCCATTTTGAATAAAAAACTTTTACTTTTTTTTTTAATGTATCTGCTATGATTTCTTATAAACCGACAACTTTTGAACATCAGATCGGCAGTTAGCGCAATTCCACCTTACACTTCCAACTCATCTGCCCTGTAATTCCAACCCAATTTTTGGGCAAACCAAGAAGAAACAGCCGTTAGAGGCTAGAGAGGGGATACTGGCGAGATTAAGGCGACAGGAGAACCAGCCACCCTTTCCCTCAATTCTACTAGTCACTTCAAAAGAGGGATGGATGAACTTTGATGGCGGATTTGCAACCAACGGGACTCTAGAAACTGCAATATTCTCTGCTCTTTTGAAACATGGCTCTTGGAAAAGATCCACCCCCCCTCCCCCTCTTCATCAACAACAACAACTGGTGTGCTGACTCGAGGACGGTGGAATCGTCCGTTGTTCACCAGTCTTGGAATACATGGTCAAATGCCAACCTTTTACCTCACGAGTGAGTTTGTTGTCATCGTGACTGTTGTCACGGAGAGGAAAAATAGCAGGCAGGCACTTAACTGTAAGAGGCTATAACCAAAAAGGAAAACTTACAGAGGCTTTTGCCAGCAATTTTAATTCCGCATCATTAACATGTTTGCGATAGGGGGCAGTATATTCACTTTCGGATGAAAAGCATGCCCAGAGTAAACTGCCTGCTACTCAGGCCCAGAAGCAAATATATGCATATTGTTAGTAGATTTGACACTCTGAAGTTTCTAAAACTGTTTGAATGATGTCTGAGTATAACAGAACTCATATGGCAGGCGAAAACCTGAGGTTTGTAGTTTTTCAAGGGATTGCCTATCCAATATAGTGTAAATGGGGTCGTATTGCACTTACTATAAGGCTTCCACTAGATGTCAACAGTCTTCACAACGTTTCAGGCTTCTACTGTGAAGGGGGAGCGAATAAGAGGTGTTTGAACCAGGGGTCTGGCAGAAAGCCATTAGTTTAGTCACGCGCACGGCCGTGAGCACGAGCTCCGTTCCTTTTCATTTCTAAAGACAAAGGAATTGTCCGGTTGGAATTTTATTGAAGATTTATGATAACCTCTTAAAGATTGATTATGTACATCGTTTGACATGTTTCTACAAACTGTAATGGAATGTTTTAACTTTGAGGTATTTGGACATAAAGATGAACTATCGAACAAAACAAACATTTATTGTGGAACTGGGATTCTGGGGGTGCATTCTGATGACGATCAAAGGTAAGTGAATATTTATAACTCTATTCGAGCAGCTAACCGATCGCTGCAGCTGTACATAGCCCATCCAATCTACCTACCTCATCCCCATATCATTTTTTCAAAACGTACTTTTCTGCTCTTTTGCACACCAGTATTTTACTTGCACATCGTCATCTGCATATCTAAAACTCCAGTGTTAATTTTCTAAATTGTAATTACTTGCTACCATGGCCTATTTGCCTTAACTTCTCACACCATTTGCACACACTGTATATAGACTATTTTTTTCTATTGTGTTATTGACTGTCTGCTTGTTTATTCCATGTGTAACTCTTGTTGTTTGTGGCACTGCTTTGCTTTATCTTGGCCAGGTCGCAGTTGTAAATGAGAACTTGTTTTCAACTAACCTACCTGGTAAAATAAAGGTGAAAAAAATAATAAAATTGACTTTTTTGGGGGGGGAATAGTTATGCAAGGTCAAGTTTTGTTTTGTCTTTGTTTGTTTTACAAGAAAAAATATTTTGCATCTTCAAAGTGGTAGGCATGTTGAGTAAATAAAATGATACAAACCCCCCCGAACATCTGTTTTTAATTCCAAGTTGTATGGCAACAAAATAGGACAAATGCCACGGTGGGAGTAAATACTTTCACAAGCCACTGTAGATCTACTGCTTCTTAGACTTGCTTTCAATGAGAACGACAGATCTATAACTCACATTTCTGTGTGAACATGGTCAGGTCGCCCAGAGTTACATATTGCAGCTTTCAATAAAAAGGTTAAATAAATACCACACAACGTCAGAGTATCCATCAATCTACATAAAAACATGTTTTATTTTATTTGACTTACCGACAAGATACTAAACTTCCCATACAAACCAGCACCAAGGCTCGACATACGCTCTACTCGCAACAAAAACATTGGGTTTGCGTACTGCTGCTACTACTACTACTGCTACTTTCATGTGCATGATTCTCTGTGTTTGACTTTCTTCAAATGTAATTACAAGGTGTCAGAACGTCATACCTAGGCTACGGCCGAAACGGCACCCTATTACTTATATAGTGCCATTTTTGACTGGAGCCCTATGGGCCCTGGTCAAGAGTAGTGCACTACACAGGGAATAGGGTGGTGTTTGGAATGATTAGATGATTAGAATTATAAAATGACACGAACAAGGGAGTGTCTTCAGGTTTAACTGGTTATATCATGGGAACAGTCACTGACCTGTCAAAGATGCGAGCCTCTTTCAGAACGTTGCCCAAGTTGATGTAGGCATCCAGGAAGTTGGGATCCAGAGTCACAGCCTGACAAATACCCATAAATCCATACATCATACACAACGAACAGCATATACTGTAGTAGAAGTGTGTTAAACATTTCCTCCAAACACCAGTTGTAATGTGGACTATTTAAGTTAATATTAAGTTAAGCGTAATTAACACAATGCTCTGCATATTTATATATGTTTTCATTATGTAATCCACATGATTTCAAGCGTTCCATTGATGTCACGGGTTGGTCACTAGATGCGATTCTGGGTGTTACTCATATCTGTTGATAGGGCCTGACGCCAGACTGCAGGTCCAAGGACACCGATTGTTGTTGTATTCTGTGGAACACTGATTGTGTAGCTAGCAGCTGACGTTGTTTTGGCTTAATGGGCAAAACAACGTCATAAGGGGCATCTCTGGTCGAAGGCCAAGTTAGACATTTCCTCTGCTCTTGTTGCAACTTGTATTAAGCGATTGAATAGATCCAGCATTGGTGTTTAATTTTGTTCAGCCAAAAATCCCCTTCACTGTGTACTGTCCTTTCCCTGTTCACTTGTGTACACTCTACTAGGACGGTACTTAAAAAGTTCAGACATGAATAGTATTGTTTGTGAATTATCAAACTTTTCAACCCAGACATGAACCCTTAGTCAGTCAGACTATCCTGGCCTGTCTTTTGTTTTTACATCATCGGCTGTGTAGAAAAGTCTCACCTTCTCAAAGTGGTGTATGGCCAACCATATCTCTCCCTGGGCGTTGAACACACAGCCCAGGTTGCTCCAAGCCACCGCAAAGTTGGGCTGAGTCTCAATAGCCTTCAGGTAACACGCCTTCAAAATGGGTTAACAATCAAAACCAGAGGAAGAGGAGGAGAGGAAGAGTAGCGGTAGAGGAAAAGAAGAGCGGGAGCAGTGGTAGAGGTAGGAGGAAAGGTTGTAAAATAAAGATAGGAAGAGAATAAAAACAGGAAGAAAAACAAAAAGGGGCAGAGGAAACAGAATTAGTGACCGTTCTCAACTAAAGCAAAAAGTGAGTGTGCAGCATGGACTCGCCTGCGCTGAAATCTGCGGCGCTAAGCTGCCTGGCTTATTCCTACGCTGCGCAGATCCAACCAGCACCCACACGCAGACCGACATTCTGCAGTTATCATGGCCTCTTTCTCACAAGACGAGGAACAGAAATGTTGACGAGCCTTCTCTGCTTTACTATGTAACGTACAGCCGATAATAAGATGCTAATGTGACGGGAAATACCTAAATGATATTCAAATTCATAACACAACCAGTAACTTCTATGTTGGTTGCAGTCTATTTGACAGCTGACTATAGTAACTAGTGGTATCTCACAACCTTGAATGGCGGGTGCTGCGTGCAGGTGGAGGTCCCTGTAATGCTTGCGCACAAAAAGCTACGTGGGTGGGGCATGTCCTAGGTGTGTGTTTGGCTACAATCACATCACCACGCACACCGCCACTGCCGACCTTGCTGCTGCTTAGCAACAAGAGGTCGATGTTTGCCGCCGCTGCGCTCGCTGAACCCGGCCGCGTTGCGGACTGGCTGCAGACCCGGAGCCCCGGGAGACGCCCTGCTTACCTAGACTGCCACACTCTCTGTACCCACAATGCCTTTCTGGACCAACGAGTGGCAGGGGACGGAGTTGGGGTTAGAGGACCTGGAGACCACAGCCAAGCGGCTGGTTGGATGGTTAGATAAGAGGGGGAATATAGAGAAGGGGAGTTTTGGAAGTTATGGGGCATCAAGACGGCCAATTGTCTGATGCCCTAAGAGAAGGATAGGAGAGCTGATCTACCACCAGAGCCCAGGGGCTGTTCTGCAGGGCAATGGGGAAATAGAGGTGTTGTTTAAGCAAGCCAATGGTGTCCTCTTGGGAGGCTGGGGGTACGCTGGGTGCCAGGCTGACAGAGGGCGTCGGGGGGAGGGGGGGTCTGTACCCAGCAGGCCGGGGGGGAAGGAGGGGAGGGGAGCTTTGTGCCTGATGCTTTCTTGGCCTTGGTTGCCTTGTTCGCTGCGCAGCCCCTGCGTTACTGCACACTCACAGCGCAGTCTGCATCATCTGCAGAACGCTGCAGCTCCAAAACCAAGAAGGAAAAAAACTACATCAACAGGACAACAAGTTAGAGGTTCTTACTCAGGATTTTATCTTTTCCCCGCTAATTGCTTCCATTTTTGCCATGTTTTTATTTTATTTACTGATATATACGTTTTGGCCGTTATGGTAATTTAAGACATTTAAAAAAGGAATGCTTACTGTACTTCTTTTTTTTGTGTGTTTTTGTTTGTTTAACTTTTCTTGTTTTGTTTCTCTGCTCTTCAGAGTCTCTGCCACAAGACAGAGGAGCTTCTTGCTCAGGCATAACGTAGTAGTTCATGGTTTCTCTCTCGCTGGCAGTTACAAACCCGTTACCATATTGTTTGTCAGAGGGGCGGGCGGCAACCTCAGCAGCTGGTGGTTGAGGACTGATGCTGCCCTAGTGATCCGTGTTTCAGCCAGGGCACCTAGGGTACGGTAGCAGGAGTAATGTCATCACCCACCTGAAACAACCTTCTAAATAACATCATCAGTCGTGGAAAAAAAAAAACCAAGAGACAAAATAAAACAAGAGCGTTAGTAAAAGTTCCGCAAAACAATACACAATTATTTTAATTCTCATATGGAAAAATAATTAAAACGTCTTTTAAAAGAAAACACTACAAAAGACAATCTGCTGTTTACACTCATGCAACATTTACTGTATTTTCTAAGAAAAATAATGGATGTTTCAGGAGGGGAGGGTGGGGGGGGGGGGCAGGAGGGAAGAAAGGCTTTGATAACGCGTTTCATAATATTAATAGTTTGGCCAAGCTAGGAGAAAGGAGGGAGGATAACTAGCTTGATCTTCATCAAATGAGCTGATGACATTTCTTTGGGAATAATATGTCATAGCATACGCTTTTCCTTCAACCTCTTCTTCAAAAAGGTTGTTTTTTTTTTGAATGGTTGGCTTTTTCTTTGTCCTGTTGTGCTTGAATCCTGGCCAATGGGGAGTGAGAAGAAAAGCCTCAGTGTGTAATGTTTGGGCATCTAGAAGCCTCCATAGGTATCTCTGAAATAAAGAGGTCAGCGCTGGTTGCTGCGCATGCGTGTTTCTCTCTACCCAAGCCAACTGAACGCGGGCGGCGGAGTGCAGTTTGTGAGCTGTCTGCCTGACGCAGCATCGGAACGTACTAAGCTCTTGTAAGGAGGGGTGTGTGTGACAGTATGAAAACGTGGTACAGTCCTGACTGTTCTATTTACCCACTCAGCAGGGAGCTGTTAGCTTGGGGGCGTAGCTGGGGTGTCAGGAAAGCAGCTCTTAGCGCGCACACTCCGCCGGCCCTAGCGAGCGCGCGGGGGGAAGGAGCAACAGTGCAGGGGGGCTGGCCCGGCAGCTCCCTGGAGCTCCTCCCCCTTCTGGCACCAAATAAGATGGCCTGGCACCAGGTCACCTAGCAAGATGTCAACTCCAGCTTTCACCCAACCCAGGGAAGGTACAGATATCATATCAGGGAGATGGGATAGACATAAAATGGCTTAAGAGTAGATAAAGGTGTCAGAGGGCACCCCATAAGATACAAGAAGACTAGCAAATCTGCATGGGTAGGGGGTAGTGGTACAACTGGATTGGGTGGTGGGGTGGTCAATTTTTTTGTTAAATAACTGGAGTGATGTGGTTTGGTTAGAGGCCATCTTATCTTTTGCATTGCAAAGAGATTAACTAACTTAATCAGTTCATTTATCCTTCCAAGACCGAGCCAGCATTATCCCTCCAAAACCACCTTTGTTTACTTTATTGTTTTATGTGTTTATAAAATATCCATATCAGAACCATAATTACTGCTACCAATTTGTAAAGCCCAGCCTTTCTTCCTGTGAGGGGAGGGGGGCTGACCGGAGGTGGAGAGGTCAGCGAGAAGAGCATTGTGGGACTAAAGAGAGAGAGCAGGGGGATTGTGTGCAGGTGTAGTGAGAATGAAGATGACTATTCTACCTGGGCCCAAAGAAAAAAGTATAAAGCCGTCTCAAATCCGTAATAGAAAGAAAAGGAGGGTTTAATGGGTTGGGGGTGTAGAAAATACCCCCTCTCCCTTCAAAATAAAGCAACATTATTAGCCTCATAAGAGGGAGGGGGAATCTGGGGGAGGAGGGGTATGGGGCCTGCCCAGAGCCAGGGTATAACGGGGGTATGGGGCCTGCACAGAAACAGGGTGTAGTGGGGTGTAGGGCTTGCCAGAGCGTGGGGCCTGCCCAGAGCGTAGGGGAGGGGCAGGGCCTGCCCAGAGCCAGGGTGTAGTGGGGGGGGTAGGGCCTTCCCAGAGCCAGTGGGTGCTTGCCAGAGCGTGGGTCCTGCCCAGAGCCAGTGGGGGGCCTGCCCAGAGCAGGGCGTAGTGGGTGGGGGGGGGGTGGGTAGAGAAGGGCCTTAGATGGCATCAGGGATAGAGAAAAATCACACTCAAGTGATTGAGTGAAAAGTCTGAGTGAGTGGGAAGAAACGGGGACAACTTTGGCCATCGGGCTCAAAGGGGGGCGGGGGGGATATAACTGACAAAACATCTTACAAAGAAATCAAAGTACAAAGTAAATTTTTAAACAAACAAAAGATAAGCAAAAAGCTGTGCTGGTGTCAAGCCCCTCGAACATACCTTAGCCTCTTCCAAACGCCCGAGGGCTTTGAGCAAGTTCCCCAGGTCGCTACGGACACAGTACAGATCCTGAGGGACAGGAAACAAACAAGAGATTAGAGCTCCAAACCAGAAATGGACTACTAGACTGACTAACACATGTTACAGTCTGAGATCTACAAGTGATCATCAAATGTCTGGGTAGGATACTGGAATAGATATCAGATTGGGGTAGCTTGGGGGGTGGGGGGTGTAAGACCTGTTCAGCATAAAGGTTTGGCAGAACACCAAAACATCGGGTTTTGTGCTGGGCTGGTGGTTTATGATGGGGTACATGAATTGGGCCCAAGGTCTACTCACAGGGTTGTACTGTAGGGCTGAGACGTAGGCCTGGACTGCTCCCTCCATGTCCCCCGCTGCCACCAGGGCGGCTGCCAGGTTGATGTACCCGTCGATGAAGTCTGGTTTCAGCCGCAGGGCGTGGCGGTAGTGCTCTATAGCCTCCTGCAACTGGCCGCGCTCCTTGTACACGTTGCCCAGGTTGGAGTAGGCCTCAGCAAGCATAGGGTTCTGCTTGATGGCCAAGGTGCTGAAGTGGGCAGACCTGGAGGGACAGATGAGTGGAGGGGGTCACGAGGCTGGTAGGGTGTGTGGTAGTACTGGGTTGGAGAGATGTGGTGCTGTGTGGTCCAATAGTGATACTTAAGTCAGTCAATGGGAGATCTCATTTAGCACACTAGCTAGTGTGTTGTGTTCTGTGAGATAGTGGGACAACTAGAATAGGTGTGTGTGTGTGGGGGTTCAACTTAAATTGAATTCAAATTTCACAACAAATAACTTCCTTGTGCTTATTATACATAGTGACAGAGGAACAACCCAAGACACCTGGGAAAAACAGACAGATCAAACCTAACACCTGTAAGAGAAAACAGCCACCACCACCACTGTAAAAAGAGTCATGTCAGAGTGGGAAAAGAGGTCAATAGAACATGTAGGGAGATCACTGACAGACAAGCCACACCCCCACAGATGTGTCGTAGTAGTATGAACTGTCGGCACAGCCAGTGTATTACAGTCCCAGCCAGTCACAGCGGGCCCAGTATTCTCTCCAGACCATGTAGACTGACTTCAGTGAGCTGACCCCTGACCTCCAGGTCTTTCACTCTCCCCCCCACCTCACCTGTCGAGCCTGCGACACTGGAAGTGGATGGAGGAGAGCAACAGTAGCACGCCCGTGTTGTCGGGCTCCTGCCTCCACAGCTGCATACAGTGGCGCTCGGCAGCCTCAAAGTCACCCGACTGGTACTCCCTGTGCGCCAGCTCGGCCAACCCTTGGAAGGAAAGCATACGTTGTTTTGTCGGTTCTGTAGCACCAACACCCAACAACCCGAGGAGGGGGGAAACAACACGTTAGAGGTGATGGAAGAACACGAGGACAGAGACAAAATAATAAACGAGATAAAAGTACTGGAGAATTCATAAATCAGACTATTTATAATTGATAAATGCCTTTGGTTGATACATAATTGCACTGAAGTATATTAATCAATAATTGACAAAAAAAAAAGCTGTGTAGGGATTAACTGTCAATCACAGGGTATGAGTTTTAGAGACAAAATGTGTGACTATAGGCCAGGTTGCTACTGTTATTCTGTTTTATGAGCTCAAGAATTCAACTGTCATTCTTCCTTTGAAAGACAACTAGCTAGATGATTAGCTGCTGTTAGCTGGATAACAGGAGCTGAAGAAACATAGTAAGTGAATTATTAGGATTTTAACTAAAGTTAGCTAGTCATCAGCGCCCTTATCATGAAGAGATAAGTATTACCATTAGCTAGTTAGAACTGTCTGACATGAAATGGTATGAAAAACGCAATGTTGTGCGATGAAATGAAAACGGACCAAAGTACATTGCTGGATGAAACGTAAGGTGACGGTTTACAAATGGACGCTAGATGGCGGACAAATACAACCCCATCAACATCTGGGTAACTAACGTTTGATGCATGCCTAAAAGGAAAACAGACCCAGCACAATCAGTCAATACACACAGGATCAACAAGCTAGCTACATTAGCTAGCTAAATTGTATTGTATCAAACGTTAGGAAAGACATCAAGAAAATAAAACGAATGTTGTCTTGCGGGACTGTTCAAGTTGGCCAATACAATAACATACTTCCGTCTTCATGTCTGGCGGGTTTATCTGCATAGCTGATCCATTTAGTGTGTTTACACAACAGATCGCTACATAGCCACACCTGGCTGACACCAGGAAACCGCAGAGGGAGCACACCCCTATCCACATCGACGGGACCACAGTGGAGGTGTTAAGCTTTTAAGTTCCTCTGGGTCACTGACAATCAGAAATGGTCCACCCACAGACAGTGAGGTGAAATAGGCGCCAAAGCATCTCTTCAACATCAAGAGGCTGAAGAAATTCGACTTGGTCCCTAAGACCTCCAAACGTTTACACATTTAAAATTGAGGGTACCCTTTCGGGCTGTATCGCTGCGCGCAACAGCAGGGCTCTCCAGAGGGTGGTACGGTCTGCCCAATGAATCACCAGGGGCACACTGCCTGCCCCCCCTGGACACCTACAGCACCCGATGTCACAGGAAGGCCAAAAACCACCCGAGCCACTGCCTGTTCTCCCCGCTATCATCCAGAAGGAGAGGTCAATACAGGTGCGTCAAAGCTGGGACTGAGACTGAAAAACAGCTTCTATCTCAAGGCCATCAGACTGTTAAACAGCCATCACTAGCCGGCTACTCAACCCTGCACCTTAGAGGCTGCTCCCCTAGAGACATGGAATTACTGGCCATTTTAATAATGGAACACTAGTCACTTTAATAATGTTTACAAATAGCTTTACTCCTCATTTATACTGTATTATATTATACTGTAGTCAATGCAAATCCGACATTACTCTTCCTAATATTTATATATTTCTTTATTCCATTATTTTAGATGTGTGCCTTGTTAGATAATTTACTGCACTGTTGGAGCTAGGAACACAAGCACTTCACTACACCTGCAATACCATCTGATAAATATGTGTATGTGACCAATACAATCTGAGTTGACGCTATAATTGAAGATGGCGCAACATTTGGATTAGTTACACGCTGGCACAAAAAAATGGTTCTGCAAGATGTTCGCATAGGCTCGTGTCATGCTAGCGAGGAAGCTAACTAGAGAGCTAATGCTAACTGGGGCGAGCTCTACCTGTGCTGTCAGCCACATTTCCCACGGAGCTCGCCATCTCCTCGGTCTTCGAGTCTTGCACGGTGGTCGTCAGTGTTGTAGTTTGATAATATCAAATTAAGAGAATTTTATTTCGTCGATTGATCGACGTTTCTTGAGCCGTTGCTTGCTAAAGCTGTTAGCCTAGCTATGCTAACCACAGAGTCAACGCTAGCTAGTCAAGAAGAATGTCACTATTTTCAGATGGCTAGTTCCTATGCTATTTGCCGTCCTTGCCGATATAACTTCTCGCAATCAGCCTAGCTCTACATTTACTTCAAATTCACAATCATGAAGCGCAGGTTCGACTTCAACAAAGCGACTCCCGAGTCATAAAATGGCGAATGAGCCTCAGCCAGGGATTTTTTTTTTTTGTTGCCAGAATATAGATCCAACGAAAAATAATCAATCCACAAACTGTACAGAAAATGAGCGTGGTGGTGTGTGGTCCAATGAGCGTAATTAATATTCATTAATTATTCAAAGGGAACACACCCGACGTTTTAAAATCGAGTATATGCAAACATTTTGTAAATAATTATTTTTGCGCGGATGGATACAGAGTTTTGGTGGTGCATCATTCCCCACATGTGCACTGCGGCAAGTCGAAGAGTGACACGAATGTTCTGAAGGTTGAAAATAGAGGGTAGTGAAGATAAACCAAAGCAGTTAGCAGATGGAAAGGCTGAGTTGTTATGACATTGATTGAAAGACAGAAAAATACATATGGCGAGTGTTTGATGGCTAACTAGAAATCATTTACACTTGTCTGGGTAGGAAGGCGGGGCACGACCATTCACATCTGTGGTCAACATCTTTCTCGTTGCACAATGATTAAACAATGGATGCGTATCCTTCATTTTCCTATACCCCCTGTTTGATAATTGTTGTGTCCATGTACAACTAACTAAATAGTACGTAATGTGCAGTGACAGTGCACACCTTGGCAAAATGAGAACCGCCGACTTTAGGCACCTTTCATTTTTGAACCACGACCAACAGGGGGCAGTCGCCACATATCTTTCAATCGTTGTACAGACATTTGGAGAAGGTAAAGGACAGGTGTCAAACTCATTTCACGGAAGTCCGAGTGTGCAGGCGTTTGCTCCTCCGTTTTACTTAATTGATGAATGAAGGTCACTAATAATAAGGAACTCCCCACACATGGTTGTCTAGGTCTTAATTGAAAGAAAAAAACAAAAACCTGCAGGCCCTCCATGGAATGAGATTGACACCCCTGATGTAAACTCTGCAAGATTGTAATGCACAGCCTGTTATTATTATTACTTTTATTATTATTATTATTATACCTTAGATGTTTATTATTATCCAATCACACACAGCTATGTATAACCAGACATGCATAACCATGTCATCTTTGTTTTTCAAACTTTCTATTCTGTAATAAATACAAAGACCGCTGCACCACTCGGGCGTCGTCCGGGTTAGGGTTTGGGCGGTGTAGGCCGTCATTGTAAATAAGAATTTGTTCTTAACTGACTTGCCTAGTTAAATAAAGATGTTTTTTTAAATAAAACATTTGTACAGAGTCAACTATCTTTGGAGAAAGTGACGTGTGAATAAGTTACTGACAAAAATAAGCAGGCTATAACTTTTGTAAATACTTAATTTTTTGTACGAGAGGGCCTGTAACATGTCATCTCACTCTCTCTCTTCCTTTCTATTTCTCTCTCTTAAACCTGTGCCCTTTCCTGTATCCCCACTCTCCATCATCCTCTTTACCATGGAAATGAAAAGCCCCTCCCCTTTCCTCTAGCCTCTCCAGCTGACTGACATGTCTAGAGAGATCCTGAAGGACGTTGAGACCTGATGTGAGAGATTGACTTCCCATTCTACATTCTGCCCTGCTTGAAGACGTTGGAAAGGGGGACTCTGCACCGCTCTTTCTTCCCAGAGCCGCTCTATGGGAACAGGGCCGACACCATTGGTCATGTCTGGTCCTCTCTAGTCCCCTCTATGTTCTCAGAGCATGCATAGCCGCATCCAGTTTGTGTGTTTGTCCCCCCTTTTTTTCATTCCACACCCCTCCCTCCATCCCTCTCTTTCCCCTCGGCTCTGTTGTGCTGGTTAGTCATCGCCTAACGCAGCTAGGGCCGGGGAATGATGTCATGGGTAATGGGCAGTGTCTGCAGCAATTCTATCTGACATGTTTTTATCTTTGTTCAGGCCCATCAGGGTGGACACACACACACACACACACACACACACACACACACACACCCACACACACACACACACACACACACACACACACACACACACACACACACACACACACACACACACACACACACACACACACACCTCCACATCTCCTCAACACCAAGGTTCACTGCTGGGCAGATTCACCAAAACAAGCTCTGCTTTCATTCTTTCGCCCATCTCAATGGCTCAGTTTCCCACAGAGAATAGACACAGCAGGCCAGGCTATTTTAGGAAATGTGATTAAAAAGAGGGTCACCCACTCACACACTAACTCTCTGTGCTGGGACCCTGATAGAGGCCCAAATGACACCCTGTTCCCTATATAGTGCACTACTTCTGACCAGGACCCCATAGAGCTGTGGTGAAAAGCAGTGCACTATACAGGGAATAGGGTGAGATTTGGGAAGCATACACAATCTTGTACCCATTAGAACAGGGTTGTATTTATCAGGGCACACTGTAGCAAAACATGTTGCAAAGGTAAACAAGCATTTCTTAACGGACATGTTCAGATCATCCCTCCCTGTTTCAGTCCATTCTTACATTTGGTGCCTAAGGAACACGACCCAGTGGTGATGTATGAGGTTTGGGGTATTTTTTAATTACTAGGCCAGATTGTTCTGCTATCTCATGAGTGAACAGAAATATCACCCATTCACATTAGTTTACTCAATCTGGACTGTCCTCAATAAAGGACCCATAGTCCTGTGCCCGTAGTGATTATATTTGGGGTGTTGTGTTTTTTAATTACTAGGCCACCTCATTTAGTTCTGCCATCTCATGTGTGACCAAAACTATCACCTACTGATTCACTGGGTCTGGGCTGTGTCCCCAATAATGTTCTGCATAAATAGTAAAAAGACGAGGGTCACCCGCTCAATAATCCCATAATCTGCTCGGTGACCCTCGGAAAGAGTGGTGATGTCTCAGCCATGTTCTTGAGCCATCATTACTGGACCACACCACGGTGTTCTGACAGCTCATCTCATGGGTTACCAGAACTATCACCCATTCACTAAACTCTCTCAGGCTGGGTTGTGTCCCTAATAGGCTACATTTAAACAGACAGACCAATTCTGATCTTTTGCCCAATTATTGGTCTTTTACCAGATCAGATCTTAGGCCTATAATTGGGCAAAATATCAGAATTGGGCTGCCTGTGTAAATGCAGCCATATAGTCCCGAGCTCAATAATGTTTTGTTCTGTACCGATAGAGGTGTTTCCTTTTTGGGGATGTGGTTGTGCTTTATAGTTAGGCCTATTGGACAACAGTGTTCTGCCATCTTATCTCATGGGTGACCAGAGTCTCAGCACAATTGTTTTAGTGTACAGATGGTCCAGTTTCAGATACTGGCACACATATCTGCACAGCTTATGCTCATGATGTTCAATGTAGTTGGGTTACATTGGGATCTTCCCCATTACTCATACATCCCCGTTTAATATATTGTTTTATTTATCTAGGCAAGTCAGTTAAGAACAAATTCTTATTTACAATGACGGCCTATCCCAGCCAAATCCTAATCCAGACAACACTGGGCCAATTGTGCACCACCCTGTGGGACTCCCAATCACATCCAGTTGTGATACAGCCTGAAATCGAACCAGGGTCTGTAGTGACGCCTCTAGCACTAAGATACAGTGGCTTAGAACACTGCTGCGCCACTCAGGAGGGTTAGGTTGGGATCTCCCCTGTTACTCATACATCTCTGTTTAATATAGTGGGGTTAGGTTGGGGTATGAGTAACGGGGAAGACGTCTCTGTTTAATATAGTGGGGTTAGGTTGGGATCTCCCCCGTTACTCATACGTCTCTGTTTAATATAGTGGGGTTAGGTTGAGGTATGAGTAACAGGGAAGACGTCTCTGTTTAATATAGGGGGGTTAGGTTGGGGTCTCCCCCGTTACTCATACGTCTCTGTTTAATATAGTGGGGTTAGGTTGGGGTCTTACCCGTTACTCATACGTCTCTGTTTAATATAGTGGGGTTAGGTTGAGGTATGAGTAACGGAGAAGACGTCTCTGTTTAATGTAGGGGGGTTAGGTTGGGGTATGAGTAACGGAGAAGACGTCTCTGTTTAATATAGGGGGGTTAGGTTGGGGTCTTACCCGTTACTCATACGTCTCTGTTTAATATAGTGGGGTTAGGTTGGGGTATGAGTAACGGAGAAGACGTCTCTGTTTAATATAGTGGGGTTAGGTTGGGGTATGAGTAACGGAGAAGACGTCTCTGTTTAATATAGGGGGGTTAGGTTGGGGTATGAGTAACGGAGAAGACGTCTCTGTTTAATATAGGGGGGTTAGGTTGGGGTATGAGTAACGGGGAAGACGTCTCTGTTTAATATAGGGGGGGTAAGTTGGGATCTCCCTCCTTCCAGGTCCCTGACTTGCAGTTGGTAGAACAGCCACTAGGTTACCTTGAAAGTCCACAGAGGCAACGTCACATGACTTTGTAAAGAAAACCCGGCAGCAGAAAGAAACATAAATAGATGATTAACTGATCCTGACATTTTGCTGACTGAGGGCCAATCCTCAAGGTTGTAGAGAAAATGAATAGCGAGATAAAGGTGACAACCTTTTTTTTATATAATTAATTGAATGTAACCAATGAAAAAAGCACCACCTGTGAAGGGAAACCGTATTCCTCTGTTTTCTGTTCGTCACCATTCTTATTAACAGCCTACCGGGGAAATGTTTGATGTTTACCCATATAGATACACACGATAAATAATGAGCTACGACCGATACACGGAGTAAATAACTAGCTACTCAGTATCCTGCTTATGCGCTGGTCAAACGATCACACTGTTGTTGTTGACACACTATCACACTGTTGTTGTTGACACACCATCACACTGTTGTTGTTGACACACTATCACACTGTTGTTGTTGACACAGAATCACACTGTTGTTGTTGACACACTAGCACACTGTTATTGTTGACACACTAGCACACTGTTGTTGTTGACACACTATCACACTGTTGTTGTTGACACACTATCACACTGTTGTTGTTGACACACTATCACACTGCTGTTGTTGACACACTATCACACTGTTGTTGTTGACACACTATCACACTGTTGTTGTTGACACACTATCACACTGTTGTTGTTGACACAC